>NW_012267283.1:9844385-9849351 GCF_000151885.1 Dipodomys ordii | reverse complement strand
TCCCTTATTTGCAATAACTAGTATATGTCTGAGACAAGCAGAAACGGTCAGATAAGTTGATGTTAGGGAAATGGACCCCAAGATAAGGACTCAAATGGTTTTTCTTTCTTGCTATTGTTTCTAACATATTTATAAGATATTTCTGTGTTGCTTTGTATGTCCCTCCCCCATGGTATAACCCCTATTTTCACTGTATTTGATGTACGTATAATTTGTGGAGGGGAAGGTGGACCCTTTGCAACAATGAGATGTACAAGACATTATGTCGAAAAACGAACTTTACAACTTTGGCGTGGGGGGGGTGGTTGTTGGGGGAGATGGGAAGGGATGGGAAGGGGAAACAAAGGAGGAGGCAACAATGCTTGATAAGAAATGTACTCATTACCTTGCCCATGTAATTGTAACCCCTCTTTACGGTATTTTCACAATAAAAAAAATTTTAGATTGTCATCCACCCTCCATTCTGAAAGCATCAACTTAGGGTAAGGAAAAGGTTCAAGGTATCTGTTTTACATTACTTCAAAGAGAACCAAGGAAAAGTCTAAAAGAGCTTCCCAAATAATAACAGCAAGTTTCAGCTAAGTTGTACTTTACACTTCAGGACACACTTTCACGTGGCAGGTGTTGGTCACAAGAATCTTAAGAGGAGTAGACCTTGAGTTCAAGATGAGAATCTGGCTGTACCATTGATTTCAAGCTTGTAAAACACTGAGCTGAGAACCAAGCTATGCCATACCTTGACTGTCAGCCCATACAACTGTGAGCTAATACAAAGTTTTGCTTTAAGTCACTTACTATGGGTTCCTTTGTTAAACAACAGATAGAAGATAAATGTGATGATGAGGAATGTATCAGGAACCACACTAACAACCTCCAGTCCTTGTAGTTAACATAGGAGCAACTGCTTTGAACACGTGAACTGTCCTGGACACCGTTGATTTGCCCTGGAGTGAGACCTACATAACGGGCCCATTAGTGCACTTTCTAAATAATTTTACACTTGTAATTCAGAAGGTGGCTAAAACAATTAAACAAAACAATAAACTTAAAAACAAAACAATAAAATGCAAAAAATAAAAATATGGAAGACTGTGCTTCTAGGAGTGGGAAAAAATGTCACAAAGTAAAGCCATGACAAGAAATATTGCCACCGTGTTTAGGCTCCTAGGAGTAGTGGTTTCTTAGGTCCAGATTCCATCTACCTGTAAGTTCTGAGACATTTACCATTTACAATAATCACCTTCAGTACTTAAGAAAAAAAATCTTAAGAGGGAAGCAAAGCCTTTAGCATTTCTACTATTCATAGCAGGAAACAACTCAGGATGGTTATGTTAGCCTAAAATCACACAAATCATCAGTGGTCAGTGACATCTTGAACCTTGTGCCTTCTGAATCCATAGTTCTATATACTTTTGCCTATAACCTTCAAATGCCTAAATAACGAAAGCCATGAACAAGAGAACACTTTATTCAGGGCTACTTACCCTGAAAAGATGAAGGCTAAAGAGGAGTAAACTGGAAGAAGGCAAGAAAAAATTCTTCACACTCATTAACCTCCATGTAGGAAAGACATATGCTAGTTTATACACCTAAGAATGACACTGAAGTATCTTCACTACCGAGGTGTCTTTTCTACCAGCCTGACACTTATAATAATGGAATTGGAATATGTTGTCTCTCTTTGGGTAAAGTTTCTCCTACAGTTTTGTTCTTGGGTTCACCATCTACCAATTGCAACAAGTAAGAAAATTATTTTCAACCACTTCATTTCCCTTACTGTACTACCAAGCTTGAAATAAATGATTAATCCTAATTGACACATTTGTTCAAGAAATGTTTAAGAGGCGGTCATGTGCCAGGCCCACCACCCTGTATAATCATTTGTATTTTACCTGTGTGTCTCAGTAGACTTGGAAAAAGTCCTGGACAGGCCTGTTTCTGAAATATCTTCATATTCTTGGGCTAGCAAAACTCACAGCAAGTAATCAGAGTTTGATAAGTATTTGAGGGAAAAGAAAAAAGACATTCCTTGTCCTTCCCCATGCTAGGACAATTTACTCCAGCCTGCCATCTTCTCTAATCCTGGCTATTCCTCTAGGCTTTTCCCTCTTCACCTTCCTTCTGAGTGTCTGTGTTAGAAGGGTGGCTGTAAAACATGGATCTGCTTATGACTTTCTTCCATTGAAAAAGTGTAAATTCCTACATTTTGTTCCAATCCAGTCTTGCCTATAGGGGCATAGGTATCCTCTAAAAGAGACCTATCTTCACATCTGGCTGCCTGCCCAAATCCTGCCATTCCCTTTCATTGGCTCCATGGAAAGCTTTGGGCCTGCTTCACTGCCTGACCCTTTTCATGGCTGCCCTCCTCTTGTTGGAGCACTGGGCCTGACTCTCCGTCTTTAAGTCCTGGAAACATCTGTGGACTTTCTCTACTCCCATGTCTACTAGCAGGCCCAGCCTCGGGATGCCTCCCTTGCCTGGAAGAATAATTTGGATGAGAACAGCATGTTAGGCTCAACATCATCTGGCCACAAACCAACCTTCTGCCTCAGCCCTCAGAAAGCCTACATTTCAATCACCTTACCATTCTTTCAGTACCTTACCTACGATAGCTCTCAGTGCCTCATCTCCTCCCCTCTCCACCATCTGCCTTATGCTCATTGTGTACATCCATCAAGGCCCTACTCCAGCTTATTTTGCTCTCTCTGAGCCCTAGTCAGGATGAAATTTTCTGTGACACTACTGCAACACCAATTTCATTTTACTAAAACAGAAGTCTATGTCCTTTCTGCCTGTAGATCAGGACCTGTCTATAGCCTAGAGTAAACCAAAAGCAGAAACTGTGCTCCATTGCACTCGATGGATAAGGAAATGCTTAGCCACTCAACTTAGTCCTTGGATGAACAAAGCTAGTAGCTATTAACAAGGTTGTCTTTGAAAACATGAGTGAACAGTACTGTTTTTAGAGTCGATTCTACTTGTGAGCACCAATATCTGCTATCTCTACTGTGGCCAACATGAGATATTGACTTTGATTCACTCACTCATTCATTCATTCACTGTCTGAGCCTTTCATTTTGCAACTCTGTGGACTAGATGCTGAGGACTTGAAAGCAAATAAAACAAATCCTAACTCCAAGGAACTCCGATTCTCCTAGATCTGGTTGTAAAACAAGGTGGGGGTGTCTTCATGGACATATGCTGGGGGCTAATTCATTGCAAAGGAATACATTATTTTCTTGAAAACAGTGTAGAGTTCACATACTTATGCTAAACACTACTCTGGGTTGGTAACACTAGACGTTTGGGAATGGTTCCATCACTAGCCATTTCATTTTCTGGATGCTTTTAGCTGTCACCAAGATCATCAAGCAAGCTTTTTGAATAATCCCTATTTCAAGCTGAAAATGTGAATGAGTTCCCACCTGTATAAGAAGTGATGAATTCTCCCCCCCCCCCAAACGGAATAATTATTAGCAATTTCTGAAGGTGAACTAGCGAAGGATTCATTCTCACATCGTTCTCAGCTGTCTGATGGAGATGGAAGGTTTATATAGGCTTGGCTGGTCCCCATGGCAACAGCCTTTCTTCTGGGTTACCATAGGAATGGTGAAGGTCTTTATAAACCTCCATTAGCAGAACCTAGACCTGCAGCCGTCAGAAATGTCTGCTGGGGAAGACACTGCAAAGTGTCAGTGAAGGCGTTTGAGAATTAATTTTACCCTGGAGTTGCTGTGCAGGTCTGTTTAGCACCCACCTCTACAGCTTTGAACATGAGATAATGCTAGAATCAGTGGATTTCTTGAACACTCCATGTGAAGGGTTTTTTAAACTCTTGCCACATTACAGATAGCACCAGATTTCAAAAGATTTTGAAAGACTAGAAAAGAATTCCTTGTGACAAAAACCTCACCTGGAGACAGATAAATGGTTGCTTCCTTTGTTGGTTGGTTTTTTGTTTTCAGAACATAGTGGTTATGATTGCTTCTCTGGTTTGAAGGTTTCCCCCCCCCCCAATTTGCATGTTGAATCTTAATCACCACTTTGATAGTATTAAGAGGTGGGTCTTTGGGGAAGTGATTAAGTTATGTAGGCAGAATCTTCAAAGATGAGTTTGGTCACTATAAAAAGAGGTATGATGGAGCTTTTCACCCATTCTATCCCTTCAAATACACAACAACTTGGTAAGGGACACTATTTATGAAGTACACAGTGAGTCTTTGCCAAATTTAGATTCTGTTTGTATCTCAATTGTGACTTTCCCAGCCCCTAGGACTGTGAGAATGAAATTTCTATTGTTTCTAAGTCACTCAGTCCAGGATTTTCTGTTTCAGAATCTATACAGACTAGAAGACAGTTGCACAATAAGTCCTTAAAACCACTAAGCTATATGCTTAAAGATGTTAAGCATAAAAGATATAATTTTACCACAAATTATTTTTGAATAACTGTGGTTACTATAATTATGACATTACTATCATTGAGCATTTGGTGGGGTTGCTTCATGGGGAATGAAAAGATTCCCTACTCCTGTCAGACTGCATAAGGCCAAGACATCATTTGGTACATGATGAGACAGACAGGTATGTTCTTATTGGCTGCGGATGACTGTCTGCCTATATGAATAGTTTTTTTTTTTTTTAGGGTGGGGAGGGGTGGGATAGAGATCCTTAAGCCAAGCTGGTCTCACTCATTAGAAAGTAAACTGTTCCAGAGAGTGATCTGTGACTAGAAGCAGGTTGTTTTGTGTCCTTGCCCCAGGGAGATCAAAGTGCAAATAGCTTCCATTGTGGGAATCCTAGGGAGTAAGTGTTGACACCCCTGGGTCTCTAGTCCTAGAACTGACCAGGTTGGATGACCACAAATCTTCTAAGGCCGCTGGGTCAGAACTGAAGGCAGACCTGGCCAAGGCACTCTCATTCCTCAGTGGGTTAAGGATTGAGGCCAAGCTGTGATGGAGGCACCA
>NW_012267283.1:9800652-9843392 GCF_000151885.1 Dipodomys ordii | reverse complement strand
TGGAGGGGATGTGGACAGAAAGGAACCTTACTTCATTGTTGGTGGGAATGTAAACTTGTCCAACCACTTTGGAAAGCAGTATGGAGGTTCCTCAAAAGTCTTCACATAGAACTCCCCTATATGAATAGTTTTATATGGCCTTCTAATGTTATGAATTGACAAATGGCTCTGGGCAGAAAATAGGATTCCCTTACTCTTGCTGTATCTCCAGGGACTATATGAGGTACTTCAGATGCTCTGGGTCACACCCTCCCACAAGTCTGTATTTATTCCTACATTGAATTTGTGCCTATCTCTCCATTGAAGGGAAGAAAGCTAAGGCTTAGAGAAATAAAGTAACTTGCTCAGGGATAACTTGGGAGTGGTGAAGAGAGACAGTAGTAGTCAAGTCTAAGTCCCAGGATTTTGGCCCTTAGACATAAGATGATTGACATCTTAATGACTTCAAGTTGAGTTGATACGTAAAAGACCCTTGATGACTTCTGTTTAAATATTTGTTGTACTCTGTTTTTATTGCATAAATGATCTTAAAAAGAAAATTTAAATTTCCTCTAACCTCCGCTTTAAAAAAATTCATGTATCATAAAGATATTTCCATCAAAACAAGTTTGCTTGTATACAGACTGGTTACTCTTGGTGCTTTGATTATACCAACCTAATTTATACATACAACCACTAAAATTTATAGGAGAGTTGCCTATATGAAGAATTGTTGAACAAATAAATGAGAATTGCAGGTAAGTTTTAAGTCCTGGTAAGACTTTTCTCATCAGGGAAAAGAAAATGATCTGGTTTCATGCTATAACTGCCAATGACATGCAAAACTAATCTCTTTGGGCTTTGGTCAAACTGTATGAAAATATAAGAGAACTTCGAAATGGGGGAATCCTAATTTCTTTAGTTGCAAGAATGAAGGCAACAATAGGAATTAGTTACTTAAAAACACGTCTTTGGGGCATACCATCAGAGAAGAGATATAGTCTCCTAACCTTCTTCCAGTTAATAGAAATCTTCTACCAAGAACCAAAATCCAGGCCCTGGCTCCTGAAGTTTCAGTAAGCAAATAAGGAAATAAGGAAAGGCATAGGGTTTTTCCCCTTCCTAGACACAATAGGAAAGAAGATAGTAATTAGCAAGCAACAAAAAAATAATGTACCAAATTGCCTCTACTTTTCTTAATTGTTCTGCTTTTGAAGTGTATTTTGCTTAATAGTTTCTGCTTGGCTGCTTTGATAAATTTTTATTTTGCAAAGTATATTTGAGGGACTTGGGAAGTTGTTGAACATGTAAAGAATTTCAGTTTTGCAAGATGAGAAAGTTGTGGAGGTCGGCTGCACAACTACGGGAAGATACATTAAGCTGCTGGACCATATACTTAAAAATGGTCAAGCTCTGGCTCAACAGCAGATTATATGACATAGACTTTGGGCTCTGACAAATCCAGTATTATTCAACAGTATAATAAAGCCACTAAGATAATTAATATGATAGTTAGCTAGATCAGAAAATCAACAAACTTCCTATACAGGGCTAGATAATAACTATCTTAGACTTTACAGCTATACAATATCTGTTACAATACTCAGCTCTTTTGTTCTCTGCCAAAAGCAGTAAGACAATGAATGAAAGTGCAAGGGCCAAGTGTGGCTGTGTTCCAATAGAACTTTAATTACACATACTGGTAGTAGGCCAATTTGACCCATGAACTATAGCATGCCAACCCTTCGCTCTATCAACCAAAGTACAGAGTTTGGATGAAAGGAATTGTAACTCTTACTGCACTGCAGGCCTAAAGCCATAGCAAGTTTTTGAGTTCACTTATGGGCTTGAAAAGTTTAAGTAGCTAGAATGATAATATAAAGACCTTTCTGTTCACCAAAATGGTGATTAATCCATCAATCCATTGGTGTAATCAGAGTGTGAACCTAGCGCCTACTTTCATTTAGGCACATTCCTAGTCCTTTGGCTTTCACTTGCTTTTCAGATAGGGTCTCATGTTGTTTACCAGGATGAACCTAGGACCATAATCCTCCTATTTCCACCTCCTGACTAGCTTGGATTACAGGTTTGTGCCACCACACTTGACCATCTATGTGTTTTTAGGCAGCTAAGCCTCGTGCTAGAAGTATTGACATTCCGTTTGAGCTTACTCTCTCATTCCCAAAGAGCTACTACCTGATCTGGTCCTTATGAACATTTCGGTTTACAGTCCCTCTATACAATTCACCTTTCCCTTTTCAGAACAGCATGACTGCTCCTAGCTGATTCCAGCCTTCTTATATGCCACCCATGACCACAACCCCACCAAGGCTCAACAGTGCGATGGCAACCCCACTTGCAAGACCTTGCTGTGCTCTGGAATATAATGTTCCTGGGTCAAGAGGCAGGAAGCTTTGTGCTTATATTGCAGTCTCTTCACCAATTTGTCTTTCTATGATCTGGTGTGGTGTTTTTTTTTTCTTTTCTACCCTTTCCATTCATAAGTCCATTTCCTTGGCCGAGAATATGGAAAGCCAAACATTTTTTAATAGTTTTGAAAGCATTACTCAAAGCATTTGCTTTTTGCTTTTTTACTTAAGCTTGCTCCAAATAGAATTTTCTGTGTTTGGATGATGTCCTGAGAATTCTGTACAAGTCACAGTTTACTCTGCGCTTTTGATTTTCTGATGTCATTTGTACAAACGTTTGTTATCTTTTATATTCATTGTTTGGTTTCTGGTCATGTCTTTTTAGGATCTGAGCTCACATAGAGCTCTCTATGAAGCCACAAAATCCTATTTAGATACCATCAATATTTCTCTTCTTCAGGGTTGTGTGCAATTTCATAAACAAAATGTCTCTGGATCTCCTGAGATAACCAATAGTTTAGAATGTCAAAGTATGGAAGTAGCTGTTTCTTTTCTCTGAATTTCATCTCCTTCAACAAGACAAACACAAACTCTTTTTCATTCCTAGCTGATCATAATCAAGGCAAAGAAAAAGTTACATGACTTCATCTACCTGTTAGGAGAAATCGTGACCATTTGGGGCAAGTAAGGATTTATCAGAAGCTGAATGGAATCAAGGGTTTTCTTGAGTCTGACACTGTCTGGTAGCTAGTTTTAACCTTTTGAATTATGTGGGAGCTGTGAAGCCTCCTGGGAAAAGATCTCAAGATACATGTGGCATGTTGAGTAACCAGCAAAGTCGGGGCTCCCAATAGAAAGTACCCTGTGTCTTGTATATACGTTTATCTGAATTAGGGAAAGGAAGGGGAACAACAAATGATAAGACAAGGGACAAAGGGTGAACCAATGCAACAGTGACACTCACAAAGCAATGTGTTGGAAATGAACTTTACAACTGGGAGGGAGGGAAAGTGGGAGGAAAATGGAGAGGATACCAATGTTTGACAAGAAATGTACCCACCACCTTACGTATGTGACTGTAACCCCTCTGTACATCACCTTGACAATAAAATTAAATTTAACAAAAAAAGAAAGTCAGTTGCAAGAGGACTTGGGAGATCTCTTGGAGCTAATTCAAAAGAAGGTTTGCCAGGTGCTGGTGGCTCACACCTATAATCCTAGCTACTGAGGAAGCTGAGATGTAAGGACTGTGGTTCAAAGCCAGCCTGGGCTGGAAAGTCCGTGAGACTCTTATCTCCAATTAACCAACCAAATATCTGGAAATAGAGCCATGGCTCAAGTGGTAGAGCACTAGTCTTAGGCAAAAACACTCAGGGACAGAGCTCAGGCCCTGAGTTCAAGCCCCAGGACTGGCATGAGAAGAAGAAAGAAGAAAAAGAAGGAAGAGGAGGAGGACCAAAAGGAGGAGGAGGAGGAGGAGGCAGAAGAGGAGGAGGAGAAAATTAACACATGGTGAGTGAGGCAATGGAATGATAGGTAATGAGCAGTTTGGGGGGTAAGGGCTCTAGTTCAGATAGGGAACTTTGACCTGAATCCTCTCTGACTCCTCTGTTCAGATAGATATGTGCCCTGGAGAGAAGAGACTAAGGGGTCAGCTAAGAGTGCTTTTCCATCAAAGTAGCTTGTGGGATCCCAGAAGAGACTGAATCCCAGGAGAAGGAAAGAGCAAGAAGACAGCTAGAATGATGGTGGGCACAAAGTAATGATATAAAGGAAAGTTTGTATAATCAAAATCCAACACCTGTATATCTTTTTCCTTTCCAGACCTGCAGTACAAACTGTGGATCCATGTCTGCCATCTGGCTGGCTAGTGTGCCGGAGATGCTCATGAATTCCAGTGGTAACTTTTTTTCATTATACTTTTGCCTTTCTCAAGATCTGATTTACAGCTCAATTACTTTTTTACGATACACAGCATGTGAAACTTCCTCATTTTCCTATAAGGATCTTTTTGCTAAGCCTCTTTGAATTTATACTTTTCTGAGTCCTAGGCCATAATAATACCCGATGCCATTGATGCTCTATGATTAAGTCCTTATTGGCTTCTCATTCCATGACACTAAGAACCAGTTCCCCCCACCAAAGGTTAAATTAGAGACCTTAAGCTTAATTCATTATTGTACTTCCTCATCCTCTGCCTGAAGAACAAACAAACAAACAAACAAAAAAGCATCAAGAAAAGATTCTATCCTAATCTAATCTGCACTGCCACACTAGGATTGCTGGTGGTTTCTCATTATTCAACCTCATGTCCATTAAATGATATAGATCTGGCTTCACGAAGTACAGGACTCAGAGATGTTGTGACTACTTTAAACTTCCTTAAATTCCCCCAGTCCCTCAGGGATACAATGAGCCACAGACACCCAAGGAAACAGTAGTGGGCACCGACAGTGCTCTTCATAACCCCCCTGGCTACGACACCAAAAGTAGCCCTGGACCTGAGAACTTGAATCTGCATTCTTCTGCATGAACTCAGTGATTTCCAAACTTGTGACCATGCTGAAATATCCCCTTTGTACCTCCGGATTCTAGTAATCACTCTAGGTTTTCTTTTTGAGTAGTTCAGAATTCTTGCTTGAATTCTAGACTTCAGCTAACAGAATCACCTAATGATTTAAACAGTGCTCTATTTTAACCTCCTTTGTATGCCATTAAAGAAAGATTCAGCTCAACAATATCATTTGTGCATTTATTCTGTTTCCACTTAAAAGATCCCACTAGGTCCTCTTGGCTACTTCTAGCAGCTACAGGACACTCTATACTTCAGAGGCCTCAGAAGTAGCATTGAAAGAGGATCTCCACCTGGTCTCATTTGCCCTCAATATGAAATTTGTGTATGTGAGCTGATAAGTTGCAGATTTACCTCTTGCTTAGTTTTCAGTTCTCTCCTCTCCAGAGCACCCATATCAGTCTTGCTTGTCTCATTTGTGCACATGATCCCCACTGGATCCTAGTTTCACTTGGAAGCAAAATCTTTCTTTTCTTTTGTTCTTTTTTTCTTTCCAGTCCTGGGGCTTGAACTCAGGGTCTGGGCATTGTCCCTGAGCTTTGTTGCTCAAGACTGGTGTTCTTCTACTTGAGCCACACTTCTACTTCCAGCTTTTTTGGTAGTTAATTGGAGATAAGAGGTTCACAAACTTTCCTGAATGGGCTGGCTTCAAACTGCAATACTGTACTCAGATTTCAGCCTTCTGAGTAGCTAGGATTAGAGAAATAAGTCACCAGCTCCTGTGTGTATGGCTCTTTCATCCATACTCTAAAGCCTCTTTCCAAAAGATAAATCTTCTAGTGCTGGCTCTAACCAGCAAGGACAACAGGACCTCCCTTGTCCTGGGGTTTGGATGGATGTGAAGTGTGAAATGGTCTTCAGAGGCAGGGGACTACAGAAAGCACTATTGTTCAAATCAGAGAATCTGCTAATGTATACCCAGTCTCTCAGAAGCACCAGTGGGGACTTGGGGATTACAGACTATTAAACTCCACTTTAGTATCTACTGGGACAACAGAGGAGAGTTTAAAGAGGGACAGAAAAGTACAACAGAGATAAGGTGAATGTGACAGTAGGTCTCAGCTTGGTTCTCCCTAGGGAGACTCAGCCTCTGGAGCCATGATAGGTCCTTGATAAGGAGAATGAAGGAATCAACTGTTCAACATAGTTGAACTAGAATCTAAGTTGCTCATGTTGACAGGCAGTCCTGGTGGGGAGTAGAACACAGGCATTCTAGCAAGACAAGGAAAGAAGCATTTGTATGGAATCTTGACTGGATTCCATATCTTCTTAGCATCCAACTAAAGTAATTAACTTGGGTAACCCAGGAGTGGGCTAGAGAATTCTTAAGAAGTAACTTAATAGGAGAGATGCTTTCCAGCCAGGTTAACTGTAACCTACATTCCTACTGATTGCATTTGAAAAAATCAGACAGAATCTTCCAAAATGGGAAACAATAGTCCAACCATATATAATACCAAACTATTACTCATTGTCAGAATGCCAGATAGTTATTGTATCCAAATGCCTGTTGATCTTTATACTGTAATAGCTTATCAGCATCTGAAATATCTGGGGTCAAAACATACATACCCTCTGAAACCCACATCCCTGTCTATACTTCCCATTTCTGAAATAAAAGCTACCATTACCCCCTTTGTCACGAAAGTGTACCATTAAAATCTCCCCTTGCTGATCTTTCTTCTTCAATCTCAGCTAACACTGCCCAAGGTCTAACTTTCTCAGGCCTCACTGAATGAAAACAGTGTTTCCAATTGGTTCTGATGACTGCCTATATCTCCTTTCAAATTCACTCCAAATACTCCCAGATCAGTCTTCAAAAAGCACATCCGTAAATGTGTCATGCTCCTACTCAAAGGCTTTCAAAGGCTTCCTGTTGGATAAAGAAAACCTAAATTTGTAATTTGACATTCAAGAGCTGCATAATTGAGTCCCAACATAATCCGTAGAAACTTATTTCCCTGAACTTTCATGTTCCTCAAATTTAAGTTCGAATAATAGCTACTTACTCAATGCAGAACAAGCACACATGCATTCTGTTTCCCTGTTTCTTTGACACACACACACACACACAGACACACACTACCACCACCACCACTAACAACAACAACAACAACTCTATGTAATACATCTTGAAATTGCTCTCTAGAGATCATGTGATGAAATTGGGGCCCAGAAAGATGAAATTATCTGCCAAAGCCAGTCCAATCAGTTATTGGCAGAGCCAGATTCCATTTCCAAATCTCAGGGTTTGCTTCATATCAGTTTGAAATTTGTATTCATGTGTAGATACACATACATATCTGCACATATGTAGATGAATATACATATACACACATATTCCCCTGTTCTGAAGCATCCACACTGCCCTTATACCCTATGAAGGGCAAATGGTACTGTTCTTGCTCTTGGCTTCATGTGTGTAGTTTCATGAAACCTTTTGTTGTACAATCTGGAATGAAGAGTCTTCTATCTCCATTTTTTTAAGGATTTGAGTCCAGTGATTGTTTGGTCATATGTTTCTAATTCCTGCTTAGCTGAATCAGGAATTGCCCTTGGAGAGTGGGCCCATGTTTCTTCCTGTTTTACCCAGCAGTAGAGAAAGTGTGAGTTCCCTTGTGGAATTCACTCAGGTCGGTTTGTGAACTCTCACCTGACTTGCCCCTCTCTGAGGCTTGCTTTGTCACTTGGCACTGAGAGATGTGCAGAATTGAGATGAATTGGGCAGAACAGAAGCTGCATACTCTTGAAGATTCTCTGAAGATAGATGTTTGGCTAATGCTGAAACTGAATTATTGTTCCTGTCACAGATATTCATGATATTAGCTGATGGCTTGTATTTCTACCGTAGTGCCTCCAGGCACATTGAGTAGGCTTTAACACAATCTTCTCACTGTACTCTAAAGATTACCACACTATCTCAGTCTGTTCATGAGAATATGCAAAATACCTTAGACAGGGTCATATTTAAACAAAGAAATACATTTCTGACAGAGGTTTAGAAATCCAGGATCAAGGCACTGGAAGACTCAGTGTCTGGGGATGGCCCATTTCTTATAGCTGGTAGAGATGTATATTTTGCCTTTCTGCAGAAGTAGGGAAGAGTCAGAATGGCCAGGTAGCTCTCTGAGGCTCTTCTTAAAATAAGGGCATCAATTCATTCATGAAGGGAGACCTTTTATGAACTTAATCACTTTTCAAAATGCCCAACTCATACTACTACTGAGTTAAGCATGATCCATAATGTTGTGATATTTTTTCCTTTTTTGTGTTTTCTATCTATAAAATATTTTCATGGTACTTTGTAGTTAACAAGGAATACTCACATGTCTTCTGCTTTGGTCCCCAGTTTCTCTTTGAGAGGTAGATAGGATGGCCCAAATGAGTAAGGTGACTTCTATATGTCATGGGAATAATTCATGGAAAGAAAAGATTGGAACTTATTTCTTACCTCGCCTCCAAAGCTTTTCCCAAGTACCTTCAAGTGATATGACATCGTACTATGTAAGAGGGACAGAGTACTGAATGGAATCTCAGGAAGCTTATAATGTAATGCAAAAATAGAATTGGGTGGGGGACAGAGGAGTATGGGAAGGGATGGGTAGGGGAAACAAAGAAGAGGCAACAATGCTTGATAAGAAATGTACTCGTTATCTTGCCCATGTAATTGTAACTCCTCTGTATGGTATTCTCACAATAAATTAAAAAATAGAATAGAAGGCACCAATCAATTAGAAGAATGCATAGGATGTTCCAAAAGATCTGAATGAGGGCTCACGTATCAGCCAGGGGGGCTTAGGACTTGCTCTGATCAGAATCTTAAACATAGAATAGGATTTAGTTCTTGAAAGAACAGGCTGAGAGGGGGAAAACATGAACATGGTCCTGTCTGGTTGAGTAGAGGAAACCGTTGACTCCGAAGTTTATTGATGCTGAAATGTGAAGTGTTAGGCAAGGGGCTGATGGATGCAGTAGAAAAATCTGCAAAATTTAGAGGATGAAAGCCATTGTATAGGAAGAGCCTTCACATGCCCTTGCAAAGACCAGGGGATTATATAAATACTTTAGCCATGAGCTTGGCCTGGCTACATTTGTGTTGGATTCCTAAGAAAAGAGTGATTAACAACGTCAAGTGTTAGAAAGAAGTTCAGGAAGATAAGAACAGAACAACATCTATACATTAAAGACAGACTAGATTAACTAGGAAAGGAAGCAGGGAGGTCTGTGCAGAGGCTGTTAAAGCAATCCTGGAGAGAGGAAGTGGGGAGGGAAAGGGAGAGAAAGATAAAGAGAGAGAGGGAAAGAGAGGGGAAGGGATGGAGGGAGGAGGTTGACTCATCCTGTTTATAAGGAACCTACTCGCACAATAACAGCACTAATTCATTTTTTTAATTTAATTTTATTTTATTTGTGAACATACTGTACAGAGGGGTTACAATTACATGGGCAGGATAATGCGTACATTTCTTACCAAGCATTGCATCCTCCTCCTTTGTTTACCCTTCACATCCCTTCCCAGCCATCATTTATTTTTTTATTTTTATTTTTTATTGTGAACATACTGTACAGAGGGGTTACAATTACATGGGCAAGGTAATGAGTACATTTCTTATCAAGCATTGCAGCCTCCTCCTTTGTTTACCCTTCACATCCCTTCCCAGCCTCCCCTTCCCCCCCTCCAATCCTCCACCCCCCCCACCAAAGTTGTAAAGTTCATTTTTGACATGACAACTTGTACTTCTCATTGTTGCAACAGGTCCACCTGTATCCTTAAACGACTTGTTTTTCCCCTTCTCCTCCATAAATTATACCAACATCAAATATAGTGAAAGCAGGGGTTATACTGTGGGGGAGGGACATACAAAGCAACAAAGAAATAATCTTATAAATGCATTAGAAACAAATGCATGAAAGGAAAAAAACATTAAAATACATATCTAAGGGTTCATTTTCCTAACATCACATTATCTGACCTATTCTGCTTGACTTATACATATACTAGATATTGCAAATAAGAGAAACCATGGGACCTATGTTTCTTTGGGCTTGGCTTACTTCACTTAATGTAATTTTTTCCAAGCCTTTCCATCTCCTAACAAATGGGGCAATGTCATTCTTTCTGATGGAGGCATAGAATTCCATTGTGTATATATACCACATTTTCTTGATCTGAGGGGCATCTGGGTTGGTTCCATATCTTAGCTATGGTAATAATGCTGCAATAAACATAGTTGTGCAATAACAGCACTAATTCATTTATGAGAACACAACTTCCATGGCCTAATACCCTCTAATCAGGTCCAAACTCTCGGTAATGTTGCATCAAGATTAAGTTTCCAACACTTGCTTTTGAGAATAAATTATTAGGGTATATTAATTACAGAAAAATGAGTTTATTATAACATTTTCCTAAATGTATATAACATAATTTGATTATACTTGACCCTTCTATTACACCCCATCTTTTTCTCTTCTAGTCTTCTTTCTCTTCCCAAATCATCTTCCTTCTACTTTCGTGTCTTTATAAATCTAGATTCTTTGTACACATGATACTTGACTTCATGAGTCTGGCTCATTTTTCTTTGTGATATAGTTACATTCTTCTTCTTTATGAATAATATTCCATTGTGTGTATATGTTTATATGTACATATATGCCACGTTTTCTTTATTCATGCATGGATGGGCACCTAAGCTGATTTCACATCTTGGCTATTGTGAATAGGGCCATGATAAGCACACATGAATCATAATGATCATTGATCATATGAATTCACATGATTCTGTATTGTATGCAGAGGGGTATATCTGGATTATATAGTGGTTTTATTTTTAGGTTTTTGTTATGGGGAGCCTCCTTAGTAGATGGACTAATTTATATTCTCACCGACAGCAACACAAACTTTTTGAGATACATATTTATACCATAGACTATGGTAACCCTTAAGAGAAGGTCCTTAAGTATGTATAGGCAAAGTGATTGTCTTTTGAAATAAGAAGTTCCAGAATTACAAATCTAGGATGTTGAATGGTCCCGTTCTTATTATTGAAAGCTCTTACTATGGTGCCAGGAGTTTGGGTAAGAATATCATGAGTCAGATGTCAAAATCAACAATAATGAAAAACTGTGACTTGGGGGGGGGAAGGTAGCGCTAGCATATGACAGTGATTTAAGAGACAGCCAAATAGATTGAAATTGGTAATAAATGGTGATTTTAGTCAGGTGCAAGTATAAGGTCTGAAAGCAGAGGAATATTCCTAGAATAATATAAATTCCTTTCCTAAGCCCATTATCCATAAAAAGTAGGAGAACATATAGCCAGCCTCTGCTGGTTAGGACATCTGATCTCAGCAAATGAAGAAGGCAAACAGAGTCATTCATAAAGGGGAAGGGACCCAGGGACACAGTAGAAAGAGAGGAAGTCAATATGCAAAGAAGCTGAGAACAGTCAAGAAATGAAGACGGGAGAGGACCAGGGGGAAAGGAGAGTCATGAATGGCTTCTTTTGTGGTACAGAGTTGTAGAGATGAGAGGTCTGTCTAGAAGGTACCCACCACATTCCCACAACATCTCACTTGATATTTTCATTATGATCCTTGTGTTTGTGATGCTAGGATGGACCAGGGTCTCAGGCAGTGGCTGATTGGATTGAGGGAGACCATGAAGCTTACAAAAGGTCTCTCGAGTGTTTCTCTTGCTTCTTGATACTAAAAACATGGGTTCTTCATTCCTGCCAAGTTTATTTCTTAATCTAAGATAAATCTTTCCATTGAAAACCAAGTCTTAATCCTTTACAAAATGCTAAGTTAAAATGTGCAGAGCAATTTCGATCTTTTTCTTTTAATAGTAAGTCTTTCATCTTCATTCTCATATTTCATAGGAAAAATGAGCAAATAATATACTTGAATTCAATGCTGTCTATGTGAAAGCCTCTCTTCTCCCCTCTTTTTCCCTCCACATCACCTCCTCCCCCCTTCCTTTCTTCTTTCCTCCTAGTCCTTTCCCAGGTACCAGGACTAACATTAAAGTAGCATGAAAGTTTTACTTAAATTACAAGATGGATGAACACCTTGTCCAAAAGTCATACCTCATGTTTCCTATGGCAGACAATGGATGTCTCAAAACAAAGCTCATGCTCTTTGTTATGTAGTTTGTAAGAAGCTCACGGACTGCTCTATTGGAATGGTGGTGGTGCTGCAAGCTGACCCTGTGGTTTCCAATCTCCTGCTCTTTCCTTCCCTCTGCCACCTGCTCATTAGTGACGTTCAATTTTGATCTTCTGCTTCCCCTTTAAAACTAAAGACTCATGACATGGAGCTACTCTGAGGGTAGAAGTAATATTAGGAACATGACTTGACAAAGTGAAAACACTAGAAACACCTTAGTTAATATTACAGTAAGCTGGTACTGATGCCTCTGAGAAAAGGGAGGAGAGTAAAGTCAGGGAGGCAAAATGCAGTGGGACAGAGAATTTGGGAAGAGTCTTGACTATTTCTCAGATGACACTAGTTGGGAATGACATTAGCAACATGGCTGAATGGAGACTTGAGTTTCTGTCTTCTCAGTCATGTACCCAATAAGCATCTATACACAGGTAGAAGGCAGGAAATTAGACAAGAGGCCCTAGTCATAAGACAGTGAGAAAATGTCCACATAAAAAGGTTAACACACAAACACACACACACACATACACACCAGATAAGAAACACAAAAACACACTGGAATACAACACCCCAACCCAAACATTGTACCTTATAATCAGAAGAAATTCTCAATTCCAAACTTCTCCTTGAGAAATGAAATATTTGGGTCACACAAATAGCATCTCAAATTTCACAGCTACCACCCAATCCTACAGATCTGGCTGCATTTATAGGTCTCTATAAGTCACAGTGAACAAAGGAGTAAATTCAGGTGAGAATGTGAACATGTTCAGTGCCTGTTCTATGTAGGCAGAGAAATGCCAAGGTCCTGTTTTCTCTCTGAAAGATTTATTTTTCTGTGTACCTTTCCAGCTGTTGTCTAAGGGTTGGGCTTCTTACTAGTTTGCTTATGGGAGCTCAAAAACAATAGATCTCTGAGGCCCTGGATGGGAGAATACCACTTTTTATATCTTCTTCCTCTGCTCATTTCAGAGATAACTTTAGATGTATAGATTCCCTGAATATGATGTAAACATGCATCAACTACCCCAGTTTTTGCAGCTCTCATGTAAAGGAATGCTTTCTTAATCACTTTGCTGTGGGAGGGGAGTTGATGGGACTTTTCATTCCTGAGGGTCTCTAGATCACAGAGAACACAAAGCTGTTGTTGTTTTTCAACAAGTGCACTTTCAGCAACTATATCCCTACAGTCAGATTGTATAGTCTGAAGAAGAGCACAAAAACCTGCCACAGATCCTCTTCCCAAATTAAGGCAAAGTTTAGGAGAGATTGGGTCCAATTTTCAGCTTCTCTCTAGGGATAGAAACAACTGGAGTATACATCCAACTCTTCAGCTTTTCAGCTGCATCTCAAACACTTAACTTCTTTTTTTTGGGGGGAGGCCGTCCGGTCATGGGGCCTGAACTCTGAGCCTGGGCACTGACCCTCAGCTCTTCAGCTCAAGGCTAGCACTCTACCCCTTCAGCCACAGCACCACTTCCGGCTTTTTTTTCTGCTTATGTGGTGCTGAGGAATCGAACCCAGGGCCTCATGCATGCAAGGCAAGCGCTCTATTACTGAGCCACCTTCCCAGCCCTCAAACACTTAGCTTCTAACTCAGCTGTCTTGGGACACTGATAGGACTTGGCAAGTACGCCAAGTGCTCAATCTCCTGGGTCCCATTGAGTAGAAAGACAGGTGTTTGAACAAGCACAAGGGTTTTATAGGCAACTAAAACATTAGGCTAGGCTAACTGATGGATGAAGTTAACTAGTAGTTGAGGCCAGTTTGACAAGAACAAGAAAGGCAATTGTCTTATTGAATTCATGTAAATCAACAAGGAAAATAAAGACACAGGGACTATATTCCAAATTAAAGACAAGATAAATGTCCTGAATGAAATGGAGATACTTAATTCTCCCAACAGAGGATTTTTTTTCTTTTTTAATTGTTATTATAAAGGTGATGTATAGAGGCGTTCCCTTTTTACAATGAAGCAGTGGTACTTACTAGACTGTATGTTGAAAATGAACTCTACAATTTGTGGGAGGGGATAGGAGGGAAAACTGGGAGAGAATGAGGGAAGGGGTAACATTGTCTAAAAGGAAATTACCCAAGAGCGGATTTTTTTTTTAAAATAGTAATGAAGATGCTAATTGTAGTCAGGAGATCAAGAACGGAACAAACTGAAAATCTTGACTAGAGAAAATCTAAGAGGGTACAAGACAGAAACTGTGGTGCTAAACAATGCAATGACTGAACTAAAAAGTTAATGACGTGTTCATTGACAGACTAGATGAAGTTGTAGGAAGCAAAGGTAAATTTAAACACAGGTCAGTTATAGATTATCCAACCTGAGAAACAAAAAGATAAAGAATGAAAAAAAGTGAAAATAGACTCAAGGACTTATGGGATAGCATCAAGGAAACAATAGCCTCATTCTTATAGTCTCTGGAGATGAGAAAGAAACAGAAACAGAGAATTTATTTAGAGAAATAATACCTAAAAAATTATGATTAGGGGACAAGAAATTATAATTCAGAAAACCCAAAGGACACCAAATAACATGACTCCAGAGAAACATATCATAATCAAATTTTCAAAAGCTAAAGGAAATAAAATCAGAAATGTTTGATGCAGCCAGAGAAAAGTGATATCACATGCAATGGAATCCTTAGAAGACTAACTTTAGATGATGTCACCAAGAGTACACACTAGGGAAAAGATAGTTTCTGTTAAAAAATAAAAGGATTCAGGGAAACTTTAATGTCCATATGCAAAGGAATGAAACTAGACCCTTACACCACACATGAAAAGTAATTTAAAGTGGATGAAAGACCTAACCGTAAGACCTAGAACTGCTAAACATCTAAAGACCTAGAACTGCTAAACATCTAGAGGGAGTTTTATATTGGCCTTGGCAATGAGTTTTTGGATATTACATCAAAAACTCTGACAACAAAATCAAAGCTAAATACCAATTTATAAAGCCCCTGCCTGACAAAGGAAGAATCATTCAAATGAAAAGGCAGACAACAGATGGATTGAACAAAACTATATGTGAAAGGACTGCTACTCAAAATAAGTAAGAAATGTACAAAATTCAAAAATAATCACTAAATTAAAAATCACTTCTTAAATATTGGCAAAAGACTTGAATAGAGATTTTTTTTAACAAAGAAGACATAAAGCTAGCCAACATATATGAAAAGGTACTCAATGGCTATAACCAGAAAGATGCAGATCAAAATTTAGATATTATGTTATACTTGTTAGTAATAATACTATAACAATACAAGAGATAATAGAATCACTATGAAAATGGAAAAAGGGAATCATTGTATCTTGTTGGTAGGAAAGTAAGTTGGCACAACCATTGTGGAAATAATAGAGGCAATCTAAAAAATTTAAAAGTATTGTATTCTAATAATGCTACTGCTAGGGAAGTACCCAAAGAGAATTAGTATCATATAGAGATATCTATACTCCTAAGTTCATAGTAACAGTGGAACAGAATGACTACTTTAGAGTGAGTTGTCCAGGAAACTTCTTGAAAAGGTGACACTGGGGAAAAGTAAGTCACAAAGATCTATCACTTCTAAGACAGGAAAAAGTTTTGGCA
The DNA here is from genome assembly GCF_000151885.1 of Dipodomys ordii. Classification (NCBI taxonomy): domain Eukaryota; kingdom Metazoa; phylum Chordata; class Mammalia; order Rodentia; family Heteromyidae; genus Dipodomys; species Dipodomys ordii. The sequence goes on along the minus strand of NW_012267283.1, from coordinate 9,827,708 downwards.
TAGCTACATCAGAATGGAAGGGGAGACTGGCAGAGCATTGTTTTATATATTTACTACAAGTAAAACCATATATCAGGCCATGTATGCTGGTACACATCTATAGTTCCAGCCACCTGAGAGAAAGAGACAGGAAGATTATGGTTTATGGCCAGCTTGGGCCAAAAAACAAGTTAATAATATCCTGTCTCAAAACCAACGCTGAGCTGGGCGCTGGTGGCTTATGCCTGTAATCCTAGCTACTCAGGAGGCTGAGATCTGAGGATTGCAGTTCAAAGCCAGCTTGGGCAGTAAAGTCCGTGAGACTCTTATCTCCAATAAACTACTCAGAAAACCAGAAGTGGCAATGTGGTTCAAGTGGTAGAGCACTAGCCTTGAGCTGAAGAGCTGAGGGACAGGGCCCAGGCCCAGAGTTCAAGTCCCATGACCAACCAAAAAAAAAAAAAGGTGGCACACATCTGTAATCTCAGCTACACAGGAAGTGTAGTTTGGAGGATTGTCTAAGGCTTAGACGCTAGACTTAGGCAAAATATATGAGACACTATTTGAAAAATAACTAAAGAAAAATATGGAGTTGCCTTATAGTACAAATGACTTACTTATTCCAGTTCAGTTTTTGAATGGAAGATCTAATGGAAGATATTAGTCCTTATTGCAGTACATACATAGTAGTAAAGTCTTTCTCGGAGGATAACAATGCTCAATAGGAAATGTATTCATGACCTAACTCATATAATGGTATAACCAATCTATATAGTATCTTTACAATAAAATATATATTTTAAAAATATGATGGATTAATAAAGACTATAATCTCTGCAAAAAAAATGGAGATATGGCTCAAGTGGTAGAGTGTCTGCCTAGCAAATGTGAGGCCCTAATTCAAACCACAGTAACACACACATGCACACACACACACACACACACACACACACACACACACACACAGAGTACAAATTTCTCCAGCTAGAAATGAGTGTCATTTTCAAATCCCAATCTCAGCCCCAGATTCAGAAGCCAAGTCCCAAGAATTCTGCTAAAAGTTCTCAGATTCCTCTCTCTCTCTCTGTGTGTGTGTCTCTCTGTCTCTTTCTGTCTCTTTCTCTCCCATTACTTCTCTTCTTGATCTGTCTCACCTTGGTCCTGCTTTACTCTTCTGCCAGCCTCTGCTTTCTAACCCCTTTAATCTGGTTTTCTAACAGCTGCATGAATGACCGACCGTCTTGAAGGCACAACTCAGCTGCTGCTTAGAAACCATCAATGACTCTTTGTTGCTACTGGATGATGTCCAGACTCTTTAGCCTTTCTTTGGAAGCCTGCAGAATCTACTCTTCTGCCCCCTCTATTTTTAATATATTTTTATTGTAAAAATATTGTATAGAGGGGTTACAGTTATATGAGCAAGGTAATGAGTGTTTTTCCTATCAAGCATTGTTGCTTTCTCCTTTATTTTTCTCTTACCATCCCTTCCTTCCTACCTCTACAACTACAATTTTGTGAACCTATTTACCTATCCTGAATTTAGACTATTGCCCAAGGACCATTTTTCTGAGGTCATTCTTTCCTCTTAAAATGCAAGTAAAATGAGAGTCCAAGCCATAATCTGCTGTTAATCAGAGACATCCACAGAAGATAGGACCAGAAAGAAGTCAAAGTGAAGCCAGAGGAGAGAAGAGGTAGACTCTAGGACAGGGGTAAGGATCAAGTTTAAGTGTAGACCTGAAGTGAGTCCCTGTAGGAACAAGTAATTGCAGATGAAGAGTTGGGGACAAGGAAAGATCAAGTCACCAAGCAGAAGTAGAATGGTAATTCACAAATCTACAATTCATAGAAGTCAGGTCATAAATGCCCTTGGAGGCCTTCAAGTCTCACTCTGTGTGTGTATGTGTGTGTGTGTGTGTGTGTGTGTGTGTGTGTGTGTGTGTGTGTTGGTCCTGGGGCTTGGGTGCCTGGGTGCTGTCTCTGAGCTTCTTCTGCTCAAGGCTAGCATTCTAGCACTTGACCCATAGCACCACTTCTGGACCTTTCTGAATAGTTTATTGGAGATGAGAGTCTCATAGACTTTCCTGCCTGGGCTGGTTTCCAACCACTATTCTCAGATCTCAGCCTCATAAGTAGTTAGGATTACAGGTATGAGCCACCAGGGCCCGGCTTCAAGTACCCCTCTCTATTAAACAGAACAGGATAACCATAGGAGGTCCAGCCCTGTGTGGCCTCCCACTATCCATCTTCTCACACATCCAGGATAGGACAAGCTCAGAAAGGCAGGTTCAGAAACAAGGAGCTTTAGAATGAGATTGCCAAAGAATATAGCACAAACCAAGGGAAGAAGAGTTCCGTCCAGTGCCCAGAGGATATACTTTTCCGGGCCTGCAAAAGAAGGCATCCACACCCAAAGTGTCTGGGTCAGAGGCAGAGGCTCCTTATTTTGGGCTATGCTGACATGACACACAGAGAAGCTGACAGGAAAACAACCGAGTCCACTTATTCAACTGCCATGATAAGTGAACTGGATCAACTCGCAGCTGGGCCAAGGAACTGCTTGGAAAGTTGTCATTAGGGTGGCCAAGAGAAAAGAATCAACGTCTGGCAGTCAACCTAGTGGCTCTTATAGCTAAAAATAGCTGTTGCATCATGGTCTTTTTAAAGAAGTTTCACATCCATTATATGAAACTCTCCATCCAACATGTCTGTGGGCTAGGTACTATTTTCACTATTTAAGGATGAGGAAATGAACAGCTGAGAGCACACCCAAGGTGATGTGAGCTCATAGGCAGAAGAGGTGGAATTCGGGCCCAAGTCTTGTGATTTCAAAGCCACAGGTCTAATATTATTCAGCCCTTAAAAGGAATGCAATTCGAGTTGGGCACCACCACTTATAATCCTAGCTTCTCTGGCAGCTGAGGATCATGGTTCAAAACCATCCCAGATAGAAAAACCCAGCTGACTCTACCTCTAGCAAAAAATCAGCTGAACTAGAGGCATGGCTGAAGTAGTAAAGCACCAGCTGTGAGCAAAACAAAAGATGAGCAAGAGCTCAAGGCCCTGAGTTCAAGTCCCAATACCAGCAAAATAAAAAGAATTAAAAAATTCTCATTCATACTACACAAACGTATCTTGAAGATAATATGTTACGTGAAATGAGAAAGACACAAAAAACAGTATTATGTAATTTCATTTATATGTAATATCCAGAATAGTGAAATTCTTAGACATTCAAAGTAAAAGAGGGGTAGGGGCTGGAGGGAGGAAGATAGTACTGACAATCTTACTGTGTTCAGGGTTAAAGTTTGCAATGATTAAAAAGTTCTGGAAAGGAATAGTAGTAACAGTTGCATACACCCAAAAAAAAAAGGAAAAGAAAAAGCAAAGATACCAAGCTGTTCACTTTAAAAATGGCTACACTGATAAATTTTATGCTAAGTGTACTTTAACACAGCAAAAGTTAGAATTAAAAAATTAAGTACACATGACTAGTAATACTTGTTTTCCAAAACCATTCAATTTCTAATCATAGTTTACAGAAAATTGGAAATAAGAGATGTCCTTGGTTTACGGTAGAGGAAATGAGGTCCAGGGAGACACATGGATGAATGTGGGTCAGCTGGAGGATTTTGAGATCTGAGTACAACAAAGATCCTCCTGGGCATCTTTAATATTAGCCTGAGTCCTTCTGCCCTTTAGAAACTTCCATGCCCAGCTACCCTCTGCCAGACACTTACCATATACCGGTGCCTGTGCTTTTACTGGACCTTTTTTTTTTCATCTTTCTGGTTTTTAGTTGAGGAAGTGCTTCAAGAATCTATCTTGGCTCTCTTACCCGCATCAGCTTTCTAAAGTGGGTCAGCTCCATGGCTTTCACAAAGTTACCTCACCAGCTCTGATTTCTCCTCTGAACTAAAGGTCTTCTTATTTAGGGATGCTTAAGCATTTCAGATGTGATATACATCAAGTCAGCTCTTGATTTCTCTCTCCAAATCTTGTCCATCATCCAATATTCCCTGTGTCCATCAATGACAACACTATTCCAGTTGCTTAGGGTCAACCCTGACATTTCTCTAGAACAAATTTTCCATCTGATGATCTTCTGAGTTCCCCTTTAAAAACTATACTTGGAGTCCAGTCATTTTTCACCATCTGCTCTCCAACAATCCAAGTTCAAATTGCAATAATCTGGGCCAGATTATTGTAATGGTCTCCTGGGATGCACTAGCCAGATTTCCGTTTAGGACCGAGTTATATATTCCCCTAGTTGCTAGGAGTTTGGGTCATTCAAGGTTCCTACTTGCATCTATGCTTGGAAATGGACCTTGGAAAGGAGCTGCTTTACCCAAGACTGCTCTTGCTACCAGATATCCAAATGAAGCTAGTCCTCAGTTAGTTTAGGTTTCAGTTCAAGTGTCTCTTCATTGCAAAGACTGTTCTTGACCACTCCAGCAAAATAAGTCTCTTTTATTCTCTAGCTTCCTTGCTTTAACTGTCCTTCAGAGAGTTTATCAGCGTTTGATGCCTGTTTGCTAATCTACTTGCTTATGGGTCTGGAGTTTAAACTGTAAATGAAAAGGTTGCACATATGTGAACAGGTATGAGCAGTTATATGAGTAACTGCTTAGCCTCAGCACTTAGAAAATAGTCTGGAAGTCCATGGTAGAACCCTGTATTCATTTCCCATTGTTGCTGTACTAACAATCTTGGGAACAGAAACAACACAAATTTGTCATCATACAATTCTGGAGACCTGAAGTTTAAAGTGGGACTCACAAAGCTAAACTCAAGGTGTAGGTACGGGCTGTCCTTCTGGAGAGTCTAGGCAGAGTATTCTTGCTTCCTCCTCCTAGAAGCTGTCTGCAATCTTTGGTTTTTGCAGCTTCAAAGCTGTTAGTATAAAATCCTTAACTCTCTTGGATTGCTTTCCTGCCTGTCTTCTACTTTTAAAGATTTTTGTTATTATATTTGGCCCACCTAGATAATCCAGTGTCATCCCCCATTCAAGGTCAGTTGATCAGAAATCTCAATTCTATCTTGTTTGTTAACCTAATATATTCACTAGTTTTAGGCATCAGGAAATGGATATGTCTATTTAGTGGGCACCATCCTGTCAAATCATAACATCCAATAAACCATCAATAAATAATTTTCTAATTTCTCTAACTCTGCTACTCTCTAAAATCAGTGCTATTATTCTCCCATTCCCAAGAGGAGGGAAATGAAGGCTGAAAAGTTAAGCCACTTGGCCAAGTTCACCTTGTTACTGAAAAGAGTAGAAGTCGACAATCCATAGGCTGACTATCCCCACTTGCTTCATTTTCCAAGTCATTTACTCACAGGTTGTCCTCACTCACTAAGGAAAGAAATCATAGCCAGGCCCAGAGTTCAAGCCCCACGACCGACAAAAAAAAAAAAAAGAAATCATAGCATTACATACCTTCAACTCCAAAGTCCAGTCCAGGCCCTGGCAAATAGCAACAGTAGCAATGTAACAGTGGGAGTACATCATGTAGCAAGCATTCTATAAAATCCTATGCCCCCCAAAATTAATTGAGCCAATATTGAATGAATAAAACTAGCTTTTCTCAACTAAAGCTCAGTGTCCACACCCACTGTTCAAGTCCTATGTTACCCATGTACATTAATTGGAGAGACTCTCAAAACATCACCTGAAGTGGATTTATTTCTGTTGTCTAGACCAAATCCCAATTATCCATTATCAATCATGTTGTCTGGTGAATGAATATCCACTATGAATAATGTTACCCATTCTAGATGAAGACTTTGATTTGACAAACTAGAAAATAGTGACTGACATATGAAGAAGTTCTCATTTTCCTGAGCACCCTCATACGCACATTCAATTCTGCACAGAGCAGTGCACATGGGGGGAGGGTGTATTATTGCTCTCATATTGTGCTAGAAAAGCCTGGACCAGGAAAACCGTAATCACTTGCTTGAGGTCACCTAACTAGTGAAGCCCGCAGCCCAGATTTCCTGACATCTAATTGCACACTTTTCTACAGTGCCATGCTGCCAAGTAGAACACTGTATATGCCTGGTTAAATGAGTGGGTGAGGGGAGCAAATGTCCATGCAGCAGACTGGCAAGAAGCTTCCATGCAGTTCCATGGGGCCTGTGCCAACTCCTCAAGTCTGGTTTGCCTTCTCTTCCACATTATCCAGCTCTTCAGATTACAAGGCTTCAAGTTTCTCATTATGAATAATAAAAGGAAGCCCTAAGAGTCAACACACACACACACACACACACACACACAGAATATGAATTGCTATTAGGGTGGATTTTTGTCCCAGAAAAAAATATGTATTTTTACTGAATATAAATGTTGAATCACATGGGATTTAGAAGGATAATTTGGCAGGTTTAGGGGATTTCTATTCTGCTTCCCTTTCATCTACTTTTCTAAACATCCTTTCTATTTCTGTGTTTAGAAAAGAATGGAAGAGGACACAGCTCTGGGATAATAAGAGAAAGAATCTTCAAGTTACAGAGCCTGACTAACCTCTTTTCTGTAAAGATCTGTGTGCTCTTTTGTTCAATAATGAAGAGAGGAAAAGAAAAGACTTCCCCACGTTATCCACCATTAGGCTGGCCAAAAGAGGCTATGAGGTGGGGTGCAAAATATACTTCTGCACAGGCTTCTTGTTCTCGCATCTTCCCTAGTAGACAGTGATCTCAAAAACTTGTAATCCTAGCTACTCAGGAGGCTGTGATCTGAGGATTGAGGTTTGAAGGCAACCTAGGCAGGAAAGTCTATGAGACTCTTGTCTCCAATTAACCACCAAAAAGCTGGAAAAGGAGCTGTAGCTCAAGTAGTAAAGCAGTAACTTTGACCAAACAAGCTCAGGGACCATGCCTACATCCTGACTTCAACCATAGGACTGGTGCATGTGCACAAGCACGCATGCACACATGTGCAACACACACACACACACACACACACAAATCTCTGTCCTTCCAGTTCTTGCTTGTGATCGGGAGGTCAGCAGCTACCACAGGAAAAATATGTAAGCCACTATCATACGCAAGGGGTCAGCAGTGCATTTTAAACACACATCTTAAAGGCGGATATGGAGGAAAAGAAGCCCACCTATTAGAATCAATTAAACAATCACCCAAGTCCTTTCCAGTCTGCACTCATTCTGAATTTATCACCTTGCCAAACATCCTCCAAAGTTGGTGGCCAAGAGACTGAGCAGTTTCTAAGTCTAATCTGTGTTGCACCACCGCCAAAGAGAACATTCCAAGTCAGATTTCTTCCTTTCAAATCTGCTCTTTTTTCCATTGCCACCAAAGCAATTTTTGTAAAACATATACTCATTCACTTGACTACACACACACACACACACACACACACACACACACACACACATTCATTTATGGTTAGGTTCTAGGCACTTTCCTAGGGATAGTAAATGACCAAGGAAGGAAATATCTGTTTTTTTGCTTAGAAGGAAAACATGCAAATCTTCAAATATTGTTCCCCCAAAACAATCAGAACAAAAGAAATTCTAACAGGGAGGGAGTGATAAAGGGACAGAAGATGACTTTGGGGTGGGGATTGATTCTGCAGATGGACCAAGGGTTTAGGTACAAGAAGGGAAATGAGCTGGGACAAAAAGGAAATTGTCTGCTCCTTCCAGACAAAGGAAAGGATGAATTTAAGAGTCGTTGGCTTATAATACCTACTTATAACACTTATATAAAACCATGAACTCCAAGGGTAAGGACACCGAGGGAAGAGAGAAGCCATCAGTACTGTAACATCCAGAAATTTTGTAGCAGAGGTGGCCAGAGGGCCGGAGCGTGGGGGGGAGGGGGAGGCAAGGCAGGGTCACCAAGAGAACCAGTTAAACACTGTAATCAAGGAGTTAGATAGTAACTGTGTCAAATGTTAATAAGCAGTGAGACAGACAGACAGAGAAAGAGAGAAAGTAAACAGTGAATTTGGCAAAATGGAAGCTGTTAGTGACCCTGGTGGAAGCAGTTTCGGGACAATGGTCCAGCACTACCACTTTCCCATCAGTAGTTGTTTTAAAAAGATAAAGGCCACATTCCTCACCCTAAATGTAGCTTCACATCACCTAACACTATAAAGGCAATCGGCAATTGTCAAGGCCTTTAGTTGCAAAAACAGAATCTGCTTTAACCTATATAAGCAGAGTTGAGTTTGTGAAAACATGTTAGGTATCTCATGGCATTACCAGGAGAGCCCAGGAACCTTATTTAGATGTTATTATAGTCAGGAACAACCAACACCAGAGCAGCACGGTCAGGAGAAACTGGTAACCATCCCATGGGACAGTTGTCTAGAAATACCACCATGTTGTCCCAAAAGAAGTAGCTGCCTATACAGTCATCTCTGTCAGAGGAGCTGATCTGTCCAGACACAACGGACATTGCTTTTCTCATTTTGTCCTTCTGTTGTGATATGTAGAACCCTCACCACAAAGGAGTCTGTGGGATCTGCATTATCTCCCTCATCTCCCAAAATCCAGTTCCCCTTTCTAGATGGTAACTACCTTGATTTTTTGTTAGCCCAGTGGTCCACTGTTTTAGAGGAAGATGATTCTAGTTTCAACCAAAGGACAGTGCTTGTGACTTGACCATAGAAATGAACACTGCCCTACTGCTGGCCACAGTTACAGGTTTAGGGTTAAGCTTATGACCTAACTGTGGTTAGTAACCTGAAAACAGACTTTTGCTTGAGAAGGTTCTGCAACGGAACTACATTCATCTTGCAAGAGAACTCCCAGAAGAAATGCTCTCTCTAACCTCAGGGGAAAACATGGAATTAATTACAGTTATCACTTGGCTAGAGGAGCACCATATTAGAATAATGTTAATCCTGCAGAAGGCAGACGGCATAGAAAGGATATAGACTTGTTTTGGTATTGAACCATGATTTTTATTGCAAAGGTGATGTCCAGAGAGGTTACAGTTACATAAGTTAAATATGAGTACATTTCTTTTTGAGCAGTGTCACCATAAAGAAAGGATATAGACTTTAAGAACAGCTCTGGTCCATTCAAATACACCAATTATAAAATCTGCATGCCCTCCCCCACCTCTCCCTGCTCTTGGCTTTCCAGTGTCTTCACCCAATCCATCCTCTTTATGTGTAAGCAACTTTGAACTGATTTGGCTGAACAGCAGTGCAATGCATTGCAAATACAGACCCCCAACTACTTCTCAGGGCTCAGTCCCCAGCATCATTTATTTATGCCTGGAGGCTCGAGTCCATTCTCCCTAACCCTCTGAATGTTCTGTTTTCCTTTCCTTCTTTGCTTACTTGCCTACTTCCAACTCACCCTTTAGATCCACCTACATGTACCCCCTAAAGTCCTCCTGAATTCCCCTGAACTTGCTCTCTTACAGCTCACACCCTTCAAACCTGCATTACAGTAACTCTTGAAGGCATTTGTTCCTTTCATTAGACCACAAGCCCTTTGAAAACGAACACCGTCCCTCTCTTCTTAATATTTTCCATGGTATGTGATGATCTTTATATTCATCAAGAGTTTATTTTCCAATGATTTCCCCCAATGTGTATAGTAGGGATCCACCTCTGCCATAGTGTTGTAAATTTAGGTGGTGACAGAGATTTGTACAAATGTCCCATTCTGTCCCCTACAACAAAGTGGTCCTGAAGCCAGCTGCTTGGGGAATTGCTGAGTTCTTGATCTATCATCTTGTTTTATCAAGGAGAACTATGAAAACCAGAGAAAGAAAGCACTTGGAAAGTTAGGGTGGAGTGCATTCACAAAACTCTATTTTCCTGATTCAGTGCTCAGGCTACCACAGCAAGCTGAGCTTTCCTGAGGGTTGAAGATGAATGTGGAACTGGCCTTGAAGCGTCCATTGGCTGGCGCATGGCATCTATCTGTAATTTCCTCAGCTACCCTTGGCAGCACTCTGAAACTCTGGCTCTCCGCCAGCCTAACACTACAGACTCATCTTTCTGACCAACTTCTTTCCCAAACTGTGACTGGTGGATGCTTTCCAGGCAAGAAAACCCCTGCTGTGGGTGTGTCTCAGACAAGAAACAAGTGATGGTCTTCTGGGTCAGGGAAGGATTGACACTCAAGGTGATATTTTGTTTCATTTTTGTTTTTTGTCGGTCATGAGGCTTGAACTCTGGGCCTGGGCACTGTCCCTGAGCTCTTCAGCTCAAGGCAAGTGCTCTACCACTTGAGCTACAGAGCCACTTTTGGTTCTCTGGTGGTTAATTGGAGATAAGAGTCTCACAGACTTTCCTGCCTAGACTGGCTTTGAACCACAATCCTCAGATCTTAACCTCCTGAGTAGTTAGGATTACAGGCGTGAGCCGCCGCTGCCTGGCTAAGGTAATGTTTATTTAAGCCTGTGCAATAATGACCAATTGAATCTGTAGAGTAGTAGAAACATGAGGGTTAGTGGGGAGAGAAGGACGTCACAAGCAGAGGGAAAAGAACCTAAATCCGGGCATCATTGTGAAATGGTACAGTGGGTTCAAAGGTGCACCAAGCCTCTTTTCCCCCAATAATAGGTTCATATCCTAACACCAAGAGGCCAAGAACAGACTTCATTTGTTTAAAAAGTGCCTTTCTGCATGAGTTAAAGAACCCTGAGGATATTCATTCATGATTATTTAGAAGGCCCTAATCCAATGAGGAGTCTTCCTATAAGAGAGAACACTGGGCACTAGTAGTTCATGCTATAATCTTAGCTATTTAGGAGGTTGAGATCTGAGGCTCATGGTTTGAAGTCAGCTGAGATGGGAAAGTCCATGAGATCCTTCCCTCCAAGTGAACACCAAAAAAGCTGGAAGTAACTCAGAGACACAAACAGCACATGTTTTCTCTCATAAGAGGAAGCTAGACCTAAAGTATACTGGGACATGATAAATTATACAGGATTCTAGGAATTCATACAGAGTGACACCAGAGGAGAATACTCAGGAGAGGAACACAAAGGTGCAATTGTCTCTCTGATCATATAAAATAATATTTATCTAAATGAACCCCAGGAAAACAGAAACAAGAGGGTTTTTTTCCTTTGTTGCTATATTTGTTTTCTTTACCTTTTGTCTTGTTTGCTCATTTATCTATCTTTAGGAGGATGAGTGGGGACAGGAATGGAGGGACAAAGGGTGAACAAATGCAGCAGTGGTACTCACTGGACACTGTGTTGAAATTGAACTACATAATTTATGGATGGGATGGGAGGGAAAAACTGGGAGAGAGTGAGGGAAGAAATCACATTGTCCAAAAGAAATATACTCATTTCTTGACTTACATAACTGTAACCCCTCTGTACATTATATAACAACAATATAATATAAACAATTTAATGTAATAATAATAAAAACAAATTTAAAGCTGTAAGTGGAACTGACTCAAGTGGTTGAGCACTAACCTTGAGGAAAAAAAAAAAAAGCTCAGAAACAGTGCCCAGATCCTGAGTTCAAGCCTCAGGACCTATATACACTAAAAAAAAAAAAGAAAACAGAGAAAGAGAAAATGTGATACATCAAAGAAGGGAATGACGCACAAAGGGAAGCCATGTGAAGGCCAAAGCAGAGATCAGAGGGATGCTGCTACAGCCAAGTGATGCCTGGAGCCACCAGAAGCTGAAGACACAAGGAAGGTTTCTCTCCTCTCACCATCAGAGGGAGCCTTCAGGACTCAGGGGAGCCTTTGTGAAGGCCCTGTAACCTTGGTTCCGGACTTCTAGCCTCCACAACTGGGAAAGAATAAATTACTCTTGTTTAAGTTACTGCGTTTGGGTCATTTGCTGCAAGGTATCCACCCTGCCCACCGCCTTCCCCCAGAAACTCCAACAAATGGCCAGAGGCTCCTGCGGCAGGGGTTCAGGGTAGTAGGTCTGCATGGATACCCCTTCCACTGTCCCATTTTTGTCACACACCCAGTGCAACCACATGTCTTCCTTTACGAGCAAAGCTAGACTTGTTAGGAAGCCCAGACTCTATCATAAGGTCACTCCAAGAGGCAAGACCCATATATGCTAGTGCAAGGTATAACTCTCCTCCTTATGGTAGGACTGATTCCTTGTCAAAACAGAGATAAAAGCTCTTGGCTTGTCTTGACCATGAAGAAGTGCTCAGCATTAAGCTTCTTGCGAAGAAAGTGTCCACAGCTCCTTGTGGGGAGAATCTGGCTGGAACTGCAGGCTCAAAGCCACTCAAGGGACAAGATCCACCCTGGCTTCTCACTCTGGGGCCTTCTATTCCTAAGGCAATGAAGCCCCACTTCAGCTTGCAAGACACACAGAAGAGGGAAAGTGCACAGCTAGGTACTTCCTGGGGAAAGGTATGAGGTGAGACATCACACACACACACACAGAAGAGGAAAATCAAAGACAAGGTGGGGGGGGGTGCTCCACAGAGAGAGGAGCTGAGCAGCAGAAAAGCAGCTTCTTAAGTGTCTAAGGCCTTTTCTTGTGTGGCATGCAAACAGCAAATATGTATTCCAGATTTTATATCTTCATCCTGGATAGCACTTCCTAAATCTGGTAAGAAAGCTTCATGGAATGATGCCTGTCTGGATGATGGATATGCTGAAGACTGAAAAGGTGGAGGAGGGGAGGAGAGTACTGGGAAGGGATGCGGTCCTGGTTGCCTCTCCCCTCTGCAGCTGGAGGGGTGCTGTCCTCGTGGACATTCCTATGCCAAAGAAGTCACAGTGGGTGATGATAGCAGCTGTGAAGACCCCATCCTACAAACTGGGAGTAAAACCAAGGCACTAGGGCTTTTCAGCCAGGAAGGGCAGATTACACTTGCTTTTTATAGAGATGGCTCTGGGAGCAGCATGGAAAGTGGAGTGGATGGGAAGGAACTGGTAACAGAAGGATGACGTTCCAGAATGTTGAAATAACAGTCCAAGAGAAAGATGAAGAAGACCAGATGAAGGCAGAGGCAGTGTGGGCAGGAGCACCGACTGGAGAGGGGGCTTCGAGTTGGGACACTGAGCTGAGATCTGTTCTGCTAAACCAGGATCTGGATGGAAGACAGAATCCTCCACTCAGTTCCCACTCCCTGAAAACTGGGAGGTTAGGATGCCGGTGCTTCAAGAATCAAGAAAGTCTCAGACATTTCCGCATTGGAGTGTGTGTGTATGTGTGTGTGGGGGAATGTTCATGTGCACGCACACAGGTGCATCTCAGGCACTGTCCCTGGGTTTTGTGTTCAAGGCTAGTACTATACCACTCGAGCCACAGCGCCACTTCCAGTTTTTGTTTGTTTGTTTAGTCTCATGGACTTTCCTTCCCTGGGCTGGCTTTGAACTGCAATCCTCAGATTTCAGCTTTCTGAGTAGCTATGATGTCAAGCAGGAGCCACTGGCACCCGGAAGGAAGCTTTTGAATACTTTAGATAAAAAGAACAGAATTGAAAACAGCACCAAATAAACCATAGTATCTTTTCATATATACTTTTTATTGCAAAAATACTGTACATAGGGGTTACAGTTACTTGAGTAAGGTAATGAGTACATTTTCTATCAAGCATTGTTACCCCCTCCTTTGTTTTTCCCCTATCATCCCTTCCCTCCCACCTCCCCAAATTCTCATTCCCCTCCCCACCCCCGCCAAGCTGTAAAGTTCATTTTCAACATAGCGTCTTGTTACAATGGGTCAACATGCATCCTTATTTCAGCATTTTGTTATTTCCCTTCCTCTCCCCAAATTAGAAAAGCATATATACAAGATACAGGGTACTGGAATCAAATACAGTAAAAAAAAAAAACAAACAGTATTTTAAATGCTCATTTTTTAATTACAGGTGTGAAATCACTAGCACAATGAAATGTATGTTTACTCCTCAAAAACAACCAAAGAACCCCCCACCTCAGGTATCAATTTATTAATAATATTGTCAAAGTTTTTAGTTGCATAAAGATACCCAATTTTCACACATGTGATGAGTCTTCTCCCAGGCTTGCCAGCGACCTCAGAGTCTCTCTGTATAACATGTCTAGAGAAGAGGTTACAAATTCCCGTTGGCAGCAAGTCACTAATCTGAGCCTGGACACAGGTCCTGTGTGAGAGGACCTGAGGCCTGGCTGTGGAAGCTCTAGAGGCAAACCCAGAAACACTGCTCATGCAACCAGGCAGAGATGACAGCTAAAGGCAAAGGGCAAGAAACATAACAGTTCCAAGCCCACCAGCTGCCTCCACATGGGCAGAGATACACTCTGAGAGTCCGAGAGGAAAGAGAGGAGCTGACTACTCCAAGTCCCTCTGGTCAACCAGCAAGAACAAAGTCACATTCTCTGGGAATTCTAAACTTCCGATTAGGGTGGACCATCACTGTCCATTAGGGTTCTGACGTGTGTGTGTGTGTGTGTGTGTGTGTGTGTGTGTTGCTCTCTTCTTCCCTCTTTCCCTCTCTCTTTCTCAGCTCTCTCTCTCTCTCTTTCTCTCTCTCTCTCTGTCTCTTGGAATTGAGTTCAAGGCTTCATTCTGGCATGGCTTGGAGCCATGCCTCCTGCTCCTTTTTGCCTTGATTATGTTTAATGTAAGGTCTTGCGTTAAGCCTGAGCCAGGCTAGGCTATCATAAGCATACTTGTGTTGTTGAGATGTACACCACTGCACCCAATCATTAGTTGAAGTGGAGTCCTGTGAACATGTATGCCCAGGTTGGCCTAGAACTGTGATCCCCCAATGGTCTCTACCTCCAAAGCAGCTAGAATTATAGGCTTGAGCCACCACACCTGGCTTTTTCTTACCCTCTAGTCTTCCTCAAACCTTGATATGTATTCTATGGCGCAGGATAGAATAGGGGAGAAGACATTGTCTTTGAGGTCTCCCAGATCTAGCTCTCAATTCTTGAACACAGTATATTTATTCTGAGCCTCAGTTTCTCTGACCCTTAAATGAGGATGCTAGCACTAACCTTATGGTAATGGTTGGGAACATGAATCATGATCTCAAAGCACCATAAGTGCCAGCCCAAAGTCAAATCTTTCCTGTGGTGATTGGCATGGGGAACTCCTTCTGGCCCAGGGCCCAAGCCTGGTAATTGTACCCACAGCGTTAGAACTTGTGGTGTAGGCTCCACATAGCCACAGCCCTGGAACCGTCCCCTCCTTGTGAGTTAGTTCTGTGGCATGCTTTTGGTCTCAGTTTCTCTTTTCTACCATCCACAATGCACAGTCTCACGCCACAGCCTAATTCTGCTCTGTTCTTTCCATATACTTGAGCCTCATTCTAAGCCCAGTCCCTCAGTAGCCCTTTGTGACTACAGAGGCTTTTGCTTAACAGATGCCTGAGTCTGATCTACTGGCTGATAGTGCAGAATGAGGAGGGAGGAGGGGAAACAGGATCATCCAACAAGTGTACCTCCCCAGACCCATGTGCTAGGCCCCAAATCATTCTTCAAATCCCAGCTAAGTTGTCACTTCCTCACCTCCTTCTCGATACCCGAGATGCTCTGAATTCTGAATCTTGTCACCTCATCTAATGGCTATGAGCACTTTGAGCTTTCAATTATATTGATGCAATTCATGTAGATATTTCCCTCAGCAGATCATAAAGTCCTTGATTTGTGGGTGCCTGACAGTGCCATGCAGGTAGTGGATGTTCAGTAATCTAGAAGGTTTTCCTTTTACCAAAGTAGCCTCCCTTCCCCTCATACACCCAACAATTTACAGCAGAGGTCAGAAAGCTATAGCCTACCATTTGTTGTTTTACTGGAACCCAGCTATTCTCATTCATATATTCAGTGTCTATCTCTTCTTTGAGGATACAGTGACTGAGCTGAGCCACTGAGCTGTTCTTTAGAACAGTTTTGATCTGGAAGTGGAACTGTGGCTTAACGTTGGTGGAACAGTTGCCTTGAGCGCCAGAGCTCAGGGACAGAGCCCAGGCCTTGAGTTCAAGCCCCACAACCAACCGACAGAAAAAAAAGTTTTGATCATTCCCATTTTACAGCAATCATAGCTACATTCTCTTCATCTGAAACACAATAACCTATATCACAGAACTGTGCTGAAGACGCAAAAAGAATAATGCGTGGAAATTGTCCTATAGATGGCATCCATCCTGCCCACCACATGGGGTCAAGTTAAGCCTTAGAAGGTCCCGGTAATGGTGAAGGTCCATCCACGTTTGGTGGTGGGAATAACCAATGGATTCCATCTAAGCTAACAGCTGATAAGCAAACTGCACAAATAGGGAAACTATGGTTCATGCCCACAAGCAACCATGCCCCCTCCCCACAAGACAGACTTCCTCTCCAAAGCCTTAATTCAGATGGAACTATTGCTGCTGGGGAAAATAAAATAGGTCCCTGAACATTTCTGTTCCTGCTTCATGATAAATGCTCTAAGAAGTAAGCAAGTCCCTTAATTAACGCCAAGGGCAGATTTGCATAACTGCTGGCTATAGTAGATAAGAATGATTTTTTACATGATTTGACAGAGCTAACATGCAAACCCCCAAATATTCTCAATTAGCCTCCTGGCTAGTTATCAACATGGATCTTAATGAATCCTAAGGTGAGCCTCTGAGTCCCGAGTCGTGAGGCAGTGGCATGTTTAAGGAGCTAGGGGATGGGAGAGTGATGGTATGGGCAGGCTCAGGCATAGCCCTGGGTTTCCGTGGGGGAGATGGTTCGTAGTGTCTTAGTGAGAGGAGATGCGGTCCAAAGGAGCGACAGGAGCTCAGATTGTCAGGCGCTGCTGCTCTGGGTATGGGCTGCCTGTGGCTGGGAGGGTGGGAAGGGAGCTTCCAGGCAGCTGCATCACACCAGCAAGTGCCCTTCATGCAGACGGGAGGCCTCGCTGCCTTCTTGAGAGGGAACTTGTCTTTCCTCCAGGAAGGGAAGTCCCATCCCAAGCTCCCTGAGCTGGTCAGCAGTGAAAATGCCTTGGACCCAAGGATTCCTCACCCACTCAGACACCCTCTCCAGCACCCTCCAGTGCATCAAACCACCACTGCCTTGGTACCCTAGGCCTGGGGAGATGGCAGAGAGGGTTAACAATATTCCATCCCTGGAGAGGAAGAATCTGAGGCCCAGAGAAAAGGCATTGTGGACATGGTCCCCACCACAGGCTCCCAACTCTGCTCCGATCTGCCTCTCCATCTGTGATTCCCAACCAGGTACCCCAAAGATAAATTCCATGATTCACTCACACCCAGGTCTTACCACACCCGGGACTAACGGGGGTGAGGGAGCCACTAGGGTTGTGCAAGTGCATCACAGACGGTGAGGATTAGATAGAGGATTAGGTTGAACGTTATAAGCTTGGAAACACATCCTGGCACCAAGGAGATGCTGTAAATATATTCAATACTGATATTAGTCGTTGTAGTATCAGCACACGTTGTAAGGGGATCTCCATGTCCTCTTGTAAGTATAGATAATTACGTGTATCATTGTTCCAAAAAGTATCATGCTCCTTTGGAGGCTCAACTGGCCCTTAGGTGAGAGATGATTGTCTTTGTCCTCACAACATGACTACATGTGACCCTTTAGCCTTGTCCTGACTCTTATAACATGCTAAGAAACTTGGACTCCATGCTCAAACTAACAGGAGTCACTGAAGGTTTTTGAGCTCAAAGGAATGCTTCAAATCATCTGTTCTTTAGGAAAACTCTGACCACGTGATCTAGGTCCCACCAGGGCCACAAGTAGGGAATGGGAGATAAGTTAGAGGCAAGTGAACAGACCTGGCAGAAGATGATGTGGGCTGAATTAGGACAGTGGTAGTTGGGAAGAGAAAGGATCAAGCAAGAGTGTCTGAATGAGGAAGGAAAAATCTGTTCTTCACTCCTGGAAAAACAACTGTGAATCAGTGATACCATCTTTATCCCCAAAGGCAAACAGATCCTTCATTAGTGCTAGCAATTGAGTGCTGTGTGAGGGTTGGTACCCACTAGCTGCTAAACATGCATATAAAAGGAAGCACGCCATATGCTGGGATGGGCCTAAGCCAACTGGCCCCACTCACATATATACTGCTTTAATTTTAACACTTCATTTGAACAAAAGTCTACTTCTAATGAAGCTAAGGATTCCCAAAGAGTTTTCTTCCCTCTTGCCAATCTGACTCGATTCCTCTCCTCAGTAGTAAAATGTGTCTTTCAGGATTCAGATGTTAACTCAAGAGAATAAGAAACTTCATGAATAGGTAGGATGAGATGCTGGAAAAGTAGTGAGTTCCCTGAGAGTGGAGGTATGCAAACAAAAGCTAGAGAGCCATTTGATGGATTGTTGCTGAGGAAGGTTCAACTACCAGAAGGTGAGTGGGATGGGGATGTTGGGGCTCCACGACCTTTAAGTTCTTTCAAAACAATGAACTTCTAAGAGGGTGAATCACACATGCAATTCTGACGGCCTGGGGGAACCCCAGGATACCAGCAGAGTCAGAATGAGGATCTAAGATATTTCACCCAAAGTTAAGAGTTATCATCACCTCATGGAAGAAATCTGAGCAATCCATCAACCAAGATGCTCCCCTGAGGAACCTGGCACAATGGAGAAACTGCTTTTAGGATTAGGAACAATGAAAGCATTTTCCTCTTTTTTCCTCTGTAGCTGACCATGTGTCTCTTTTCACTTTGGTAACTCAGAACTTAATTTGCATAGGGAAACAGCAATCACACTGACCCTTCGTGTCTATACATCATGAGTATTTTTTGCTTTCCTACTTCACTAACATCTGGCCTCTTTGTTTAAAATCCATAATTTATCTTTCTAGTCTATGTTTCATTTCTTTTCCTTTATTTGGTCAGGCATAGGGTTGAACTCTAGGCCTGGGCACTGTCCCTGGGCCCTTTAGCTCAAGGCTAATGCTCTACCACTTTGAGCCACAGAGCCACTTTTCTTGTGGTTAATTGGAGATAAGAGTCTCACAGACTTTACTTCCCAGGCTGGCTTTGAACTGTGATCCTCTGATCTCAACCTCCTAAGTAGCTAGAGTTATAGGCATGAGCCATTGGAGCCCAGCTTCTATGTTTCTTAGAAGCTACCTCAACAACACCAAGGAAGGGAATGATGAGAGAGATGACATTGATCCAGAGGCATTATGCTCACAACTGACATTTTCATTTGAAACCGCTTTGTACCACCACTTAAAGATATTTTTTAAAATTATTATCTTTAAGTGGTGGGACAAAGGAATTTCCATTTAACCAAGCAGCTTATGAATACAATGTATCTTGATCAATGTTATCCTTTTCAATTTAAAAAATAATAAAATACATCCGATCATGTATTTATCGAAATGAACTCTAGGAAATGGAAATGCGAGGTTTTATTCTTTGTTGCTGTTTTTGTTTTCCTTTTGTCTTGTTTGTTCATTTACCTGTCTTTGGGAGGGTGCAGAATGGTGGGACAAAGGGTGACTCACTAGACACTATGTGGAAAATGAACTATACAACTTGTGGGTGGAGGCAGGAGGGAAAAGCTGGGAGAGAGCAAGGGAAGGAGTAACATTGTCCAAAAGAAACATACTCATTACCTGACTTATATAACTGTAACCCCTCTGTGCATCACCTTAGAAGTCAATCATCATCATCATCATCAAGTAACTTTAAAACCAACATAGAAAACAAGGAGGAAAATAACAAGAAAGTAAATGCTAAACCACCATCTGGGAAGAAATGATAGAATTTTGTTGATGAGCTACCGGGAAACAGCAGGAGGGTTAGCATTAGGTTATCAGTATTCTCTGGCCATTGGTGGGGACAGGTAAGGTATTTCCTCCTCACCCTGGACTCAGTCTCTCCTTCTGTACAATGATAGCTGGAGCCCTGGGCTCTGGCCTTCAATGACTTACCTTTGTCCCACACAGGCTCCCAAATAGGTCTCTAGGTGTTCCTGATTTACCAAAGCCACAACATGCCAGCACTTCTCTTCTCTGTAGACTACATCTTGTACTTGTGTGTGTGTGGATGCCGAGTTCTGGGGCTTGAACTCAGGGCCTGGGAACTGTCCTAGAGGGATTCTATTTTGCTGTTTTTGTTTGTTAGTTTGCTTGCTTGCTTGGTTTTTTTTCTCTCTCAAGGCTAGCACACTACCACTTGAGCCATAGCTCTACTGCTAGCTTTTTCAGTAGTTAATGGGAGACAAGAGTCTCACAGACTCTCCTGCCCCAGCTGGCTTTAAACTGCAAGCCTCCGATTTCAACCTCCTAAATTACTAGGATTACAGGCATGAGCCACTGGCATTTGGCTATTCTGTCTTCTTTATTTGCTTATTTCAACAATACACACCAGTATTTGGTATGCTAGTAATACATACTAGTTAGTGTGTATTTCATAGTGATCCTTCAAGGAAGAAGTATTATTGTGTCATTTTACAGATGAGGAAACTGAGGCCTCCAGAGGTTAAGAAAACTACTAGTCCTTGATAGAACTAGACACAAAAATCCAAACAATCAATCTATGAAGACCTAGCCTTAACCATACATTCCCTCAAATCCAGTGAGAATTTTGACTCAGCTTCCCGGGCTTTGCTCTGATTACTAATTCTCTTGCATTACAGCTTTCTTGGTGTTGAATTAAACAAAAACTTTTGTGAGTGCTACACTGAACCAAGTTCTATGTTACCACAGGGACCAACCATAAAAGCCACAGATACTCAACACTGGGAACAAGTGTCAAACACATACCCTACTCATTAAGGAAAAGTTAAAGCCAGGCCAGGAGGAAAGTCAGGCAGTGGCTATGTGAACAGAACTGCCACAGACAGAAATGGAATGGAAGGAGTAACAAAAAGGATCACAAAGCTGGGTACTGGTGGCTCATGCCTATAATCCTAGAGGATATAATATAATCCTATAATAGAATAGAATCCTATAATCCTATAGTCTCTAGTCTCAGGAGGCTGAGATCTGAGGAGCATAGTTTAAAACTAGCACAAGCAGGAAAGTTCATAAGACCCTTATCTCCAATTAACCATCAGAACACCAGTAGTAGAGCTGTGGCTCAAAGTGGTAGAGCACTAGTGAAACACAAATACTCAGGGACAGCACTCAGGCCTTGAGTTCAAGCCCCTCCCCACACCAAAAAAATAAAAAAAAAAACCAACACAACAACAAGATCAGAAGTGGAAAACTTTGCCTGACACCACAGAACATGGCTCCTGGCTTTCTTTACAGTCTACTGTTTAACTGGTAAGGAATATGTATTTGCTGTGTGCCACTTATGAGGCAGGCCTGGCTTTAGGTGTAAAGGCAAAAGCCTGATATAAACAAGGTTCCTTCAAAGATTCATGGCCTTTCCATGTCATGGAAGATATAGTTCGTTAAATAAAATCACATGAAAATGAAACATCAGGTGGTGGTAGGTGTGTTGAAGATCAATATATAGCAGCTATCCTCTGGCTATGGTTCCAAAGTTTCTGTTCCCTGTTCCCCGCCCCCCCCAAACAAAAATCAAGTGGAAAAATTCCAGAAATAAGCAATGCCTAAGTTATAGGTATATTTTAATGACAGATTTTTGGTAAAGTTTGTCTATGACAGTGCTGTTAAATCTAGGGTTTGGTACCCCATGGGCTCCGGGCCTTGGGATACTCCCACAGATAAGGGAGCATGGCTGTCCAAGGTAATAGAGCAGAGGAGGAAAAGGTCACATTGCAAGTCACTCTGGATTGCACCGAGAAGGGTTCTCGATAAGGTAACATTTTAGCACAAACCCAAATGGAGCGAGGGAGTGAGCGATGCACGTATCTGGTATGGGGGTGTTGTAGGCAGGGAGAGAAAAAAAATGTAGGTGCCTGGAAAATAACTCTGTTATTTTTGAGGAACAGCAAAATAAGATTGGGTAATGGGGGAGGCAGAGGTAAGGAGGCAAGGAAGTAAGATCTGAAGAAGGATACAGCTATGAGGGGTCTTGTTCACTGGAGTAGGGACTTAGGTTTTACTTCCAGTGTAGTAGACACTTGAGCCTTTCTAAATCTCCAGAAAACAGTTCTGTCCTGCTTCAAGGCTTTGACCCACGCTGTCTCCTCTTCCAGGAGGGGTATCATTCATATCTCTTTACTTTCCTATTCTCTTCAAGAAGGCGGTCCTTGACCCTCCTAAATAAACTAGATTCCCCTGATGCACAACCTCACCAGCCTATACTTCCCTTTTGTGGCACTTAGCAAAACCACCATTACATAATCCTGTGCATAACTTTCATTTATCACTGTTTTCTGTACAGTCAGCTCCCTGAGGGTCATCTATGTCTGTGTTTTGTTCCCTTTTCTCCCCAGTGTCTTCAGTGTACAGCAGAGGGTTTGATCCTCAAAATATACTCAAGAAATATTCATATAAGTGAGAATAAATGCAGGGAAAGTGAAGAAAGCCACAGGCTAGAGAAGCAATGCTAGACTACAGAATTATAGAAAGACCATAGGGCAAACTTGTGATGGTGTGGTTCAATGTGTGATTACATCAAGCCCTAAGGACTATGGGAAGGAGAAACTGAAAAGCTTTGAGGCTGAAAGCAGGAAGAACAGAAAGCCATTTGGCGAACTTCCTGTCCTGTGTATACATTTCATATTAGGGAGAGACTTACATGTACATGGTTTGCATGAACTCAGAAGTCCACAGACGCTAGGATTTGCCTCCCTTGAATGCCACCGTGGACAGTGATAATGGCCAGTGACTGTCCATGGATGACCAGACAAGAGTGGTAACAGGTACCAAGTAGCCCAAATCAAGCTGCACAGGAGTCAGACCTGGGTGTTCATTTAAATCATTGTGTACACAACCAATTTTGTTTATTGACCACATGTTAAAGGCTAGACCTGGTGATAATCTCCGGGTTTAGGTTCTGTTAGTTGCTTACAAAGTCTACAAACATAGATATAGCACT
This sequence comes from Dipodomys ordii, assembly GCF_000151885.1. Lineage (NCBI taxonomy): Eukaryota > Metazoa > Chordata > Mammalia > Rodentia > Heteromyidae > Dipodomys > Dipodomys ordii. The sequence goes on along the minus strand of NW_012267283.1, from coordinate 9,804,895 downwards.
TACCCTCTCTGTATAATGAGAAAAAAAATCCTCAGGGGAAAAGGAAGTGTTCTTCCATCCCAAAGGAAAAACATAACCTCTTTCCCAGGACCTGAGCTCAGAAAGCTGGAACCTTATATGAAATGAGGATGGTAGAGTAAAAAGCCTTAACTCCATCCCCTTTAGTTTCCCTTTCCATTAAAAGAGTTCTAGCTTTACTTCCAGCTGGCACACCTGAAGAGTCTGGCAGAGTTGCTCTACTTGTTCGTCAAAACCCACATTAATTGTCAGGGATCTTGAAACCTTCCATGGCTCCCTACTTCCCAGGGAAAAAAGCTCTCCCATCTGTTGGACTTTTACCACTAAGCTCAGCAAGTATTGACTTTTCTGTGTGTTGGTAGTTAGCTCCTACAAACCATGTTTTCCTCCTTTGACTCCCTAGCCTTTAACTGAGTGTCTGATTCAGACAAAAAAGTCAACAGGCCAGAAGAATAGGTGAACAGCTACACTGTGGAAGTGAAGAAACCTGGCCTATGACCAGGATGAGAAGGTTCTCAACTCCAGCAGAGACCATCAGTGACTACACACTGAAGGGCATTCAATAATTAGGAGGTACTAAAATAGAGACAGAGTAATGTCAAGATATTTGACTTTTTAAAATAAAATTCTGTGCTATAAGCTAGACTCTGAAAGTGTGTTTTTTTTAAATCCTCATAGGGTGAATCTAGATTTAAAATTTAATAAAACAAAACAAAACATGAAAGTCAAGATGGGGAGACTATTTGGAAAGAAGAATTGAACCAGAGAGATGGGAGAGGAACAAAAAAAAAGTAATGGGGTGGCGAATGTCATAATAAGGTGTCTGACTTGTACTATTCATATACATTAATAAAAACTATAAGGTAAGCCAAGCACTAGTGGTTCATTCTTCTATTCCTAGCTACTCAGGAGGCTGAGATCTGAGGATCACAGTTCAAAGCAGGACTGTGTAGGAAAGTCCAGGTTCTTATCTCCAATTAATCACAAAAAGCCAGAAGTGGAGCTGTGGCTCAAATGATAGAGCACTAGTCTTCAGTGAAAGAGCTCAGCAATAGAGCCCAGGCCCTTAAGTTCAAGCCCGAGAGGCGTGCGCGCGCGTGCACACACACACACACACACACACACACACACATGCAAACGATGTCATATCTTTGTAATTCAAAGGCTGGTGATGGCTTACTCAGCTGCCTATGCAGAGATGGAGAGTTTCAACACTAAATGTCACACCTCTGATGCCTTCCAGGCCTTCAACATCTCTGCTCAGGGCTGCTAATACCATCTCTAACACAATGTCAATAACGAAGAGACAAAAGCATCTATCATTTGCAAAGCAGGGTAATTGTCTCACATATACCAGAGCCATGGATCTTGCTGCTTTGCTTTCACACTACCTTAGAAAACAAACTTCAGCTTGTTGAGACTGTTTTTGACAGGTCTAAAAACAAATGTAGCACAATGAAGGCAGTTGTTTTCTTCTTCCCCTGCTTTGACCACCTCTCAGGATAAAAAAGCAACATTCCCATAGACCATCTGAGGTGGGAGACAAGACCGCAGAGGACACAATGAATGGGATCACATGAGTGTTGACAGCCCTCTGGAACAGTGGGCTAGGTCTTGATGGCAGGACTTCCATGCTGCCATGTAGTGATAGGAGGGTGGGTGGTGTGGGTCACAGTGGGCAACAATAGGCAAGTTGGGAGCAGGACTGAACTGTTCATAAAACAAAGAGGAGGCTAAAGATGCAGCTCAGAAAGATGTGGGGGACTGTGAAAACTCCACCGGAGGGTATGTGATCAAACATTCTTCTACATCTCCTCTAGGAAATCACTAGAAAATTCTTCCTTCTTCCCCAAAGGTCTTGGCCTATAAGGATTGTTTCACAGGACAGAAAGACTTATCTGCAAAGTCAGCTGACATAGGCAGACAACCATAAATCTGGATCCCATGTTGCCCATCTTCACAATGAAGTCCATAGTATTTACCTTCATTTTCCAGACAAGGAAACTGAAGTTCAGATAGGACAAGACACTTCCTCCAACACACACAGGTTTGTTTGACTTCAGAGAGTATACTCTTACATGGACAAAGACTTTCTCTTTGAGCCCTGTGACTGCTTCCTACTTGTCAAGACTTTACTAAGTCTCTTAATGTCTGTGCCCAATTTTTAAGCCAGATTTCCAGCCACATTAATAAACAAGAGAAGTGCAAGCAAGGAAAGGAAAGCTTCTAGCCATGAGGTATAAATAGCCTGCTGATCTCCTGTCTTCAGAAAGGGACCAGAAGCAACACTGCAGCAGGCGGAGTAACTGCACGTGAGGGAGCAGCCTCTCTGCACAAATGGGCACACACTGCCGAAATGAGATCGGAGTTGTCGCAGCCATATTCCCCACAAACGCCCACCACCAGTGACATCACTGCCAAAGCCCAATTAGCTCAGAGAAGACCCTGGCACTGGATGGTATTTCTTCAAGATGGCATGAAATTCCAAATATAAATTGGGTCCGCACTGGGCGATGATTCAAGAAATCATATTGGCCAGTTCGCAGGACTAGAAATATCCATTAGACAGGCTTTGGAAACCGCACCAACCCCTAGTTCCATAGACAAGAGGGTGTAATTACACCCCAGACCCCTCAGGAGACATCGTGAAGGAGAGAGGCAGAGGTTCTTTGAAAAGGAATGTAGTTATTGTACCGTAAGTTATACGTACAGAGGATGGAGAGAAAAGTTTATCATCTTCAGCCGCCTGGGCTTTTTCAGAAAACTGTTAAACATTTAAAATAGCAAGAACTCACATTTAAATTGCTCTTTGCAATTTGCTTCCAGGTCCTTTTAGAATTGATGTAATGATCATTACTACTTTATAGATGAAAAACTAAGGTGTAGGAGAGAGATGGGTTGACAGGTTTTGAGAACAGGGACTCGGTGGCCCCTCTGTTTGCATCATCAGCGTGGTTCCTAAAGGGCCTGCCATGTCGTAGGGAGGGGTGCTGTAATGTAACAGTCCAGGAACAGAACGGGATGGAATGGAACTGAGAGCTTTGCCAGGGCCAAGATAAAAGCAGCAGAACTTGCTTCCCAGGCTTCATTTGTGTGGGATCATTGGTCAAGTGTTTGAAATGCATGTATTTAGTGGCTGTGCATTTAGTAATCACTGGAAGCCCAAGAAATACCTTGTAATCAGAGACAAGAGACAGAAAGCCAGCCAGAGACAGAGAGATGGACACACACACACACATCTCTCTCATATATCTATATATATGAGATCTCTCTCTCTCATATATATGAGACAGACAGACAGACAGACAAAGACCAGAAGAAAGAGACAGAAGAGAAAAAGGGCCAGCGATGGCAATGTGAAGAGGATTCTGCCTGACATTGCTGGCTGGCTTTGTCACTGGAAGAAGGTCATGAGCCAAGGAATGCAGGCAGCCTCTAGCAAATGGGAAAAAAAGACAAGGAAATGGGTTCTTCCTAGGGCCTTAGGAAGGAATGCAGGCCTGCTGCCACTTTGATTTAGCCCAGTGAGACTCACTTTGGATATTTGCCATGCAGAGACATAAGATATTGTCACCTTGTGGGAGCTACTGTATTTGTGGCAACAAAAGGCAACTAACAGAGAGTGGCAAAGGAATAAGTCAAGAAACCTGATTCCCGTGTGAAGCAAAATTAGGAAATTCTTGGTTATTATTATCCATTCACTCCCAAATATTTTTACTCCCAAATATTTGTGCTAAGAAAACAACCACTGACAGCATCATTTATTCCATTAGAACCTTCAGCATCCTTTTCCAGTAAAAATCCCAATAATACAGGATTAAGAAAAACTACTTCTTAGCTGGATGCAGGGGTTCATGCCTGTAATCCTAGTTACTCAGTAGATGGAATTTGAGAAAGTTGCAGATTGAGAGGCCAGTCTAGGCAAAAAGTTAATGAGGCCTCATCTTAACTATACAGGAAGTGTAAATAGGAGGATTAGGGTCCAGGCCAGCTTGAGTAAGACTATGAGACCGATTAGAAAAATAAAGTAAAAAAGACTGGGATTATAGCTCAAATTAAACTCAAGGTCTCACCTAGTATCAAACTCCAGTACTATCAAAAAAGAAAGGAGGAAGGAGGGAAAGAAGGAAGATGAAGAAAGAAAGAAAGAAAGAAAGAAAGGAAGGAAGGAAGGAAAAAGGAAGGAAGGAAGGAAGGAAGGAAGGAAGGAAGGAAGGAAGGGAGG
>NW_012267283.1:9730779-9798737 GCF_000151885.1 Dipodomys ordii | reverse complement strand
CTATATATATATATATATATATATATATATATATACATATATATATACATATATATGTATACATATATATGTATGTATATATATATATATATCACATTTGGGGGGCGGTCATGGGCCTGAACTCTGGGCCTGGGCACTGTCCCTCAGCTCTTCACCTCAAGGCTAGCGCTCTACCACTTGAACCACAGAGCCATTTCTGGCTTTTTTTCCTTTTCTGCTTATGTGGTGCTGAGGAATCGAACCCAGAGCCTCATGCATGCAAGGCAAGTGCTCTACCACTGAGCCACCTTCCTAGCCCCTATATTACATTTTCTTGATCCATTCATCTACTAAGGGGCATCTGGGTTGGTTTCATATCTTAACTATGGTGAATAATGCTGCGATAAACATGGTTGTGTTGGTAACTTTGGTATGATCTTGTTTGTGATCGTTTGGGTAAATTCCCAAAAGTGGGATTCCTGGGTCATAAGGGAGCTCTATGTGGAGACATTTCACTGAAAAAAATATTAAATGAAGCAAAGCATGAATGGTTTATGCCAGCAGGAAAGTAAGAATAGGAGAATCATGGCTGAGGTCAGACCTGACAGAAAATTTCTTGGGATACTGTTTCAGCCCACAGCTGGATTTGGGGTGTGTGCCAATTACCTTAGTTCCCCAGAAAGTTAACGTAAGGATGGTGGTTTTAGGACCGTTCAGACAGAAAAGTCTGTGACACAGCAACTCAGTAGAAGAAGCTTTGCATGATGATTGATGAAAGCCTGTCATATCCGCTGTGATGAGAAGCTTGAAATGTGGTTTAGAGTCCACACACACTTAGGCAGGAAGCACGACCTATTTAAAAAAATAACTTGCACACTTTCTGGGTGATGGAGGCTCACCCCAGTAATCCTAGCTACTCAGGAGGCTGAGATCTGAGGGTTGCTGTTGAAGCTAGCCTGGGCAGGAAAGCCTGTGAGACTTATCTCTAATTAACTAACCAAAATTCCAGAAGTGGAGCTGGGGCTTAAGTGGTAGAGTGTTAGCTTTGAATAAAAAAAGCTCAAAGACAATGTCTTGGCCCTGAGTTCAATTCCCAGGATAGACATGTGCGTGCATGCGCGGAGACACACACAAACACAAATAACACAAGAAAAGTCTGGAGGCCTAGTTCAGCAGTAAAACTTCTGCCTTGCAAGCACGAAATCCAGAGTTCAAACCTTAGTACCGCCAAAAAGAGAAAAAAAAATTAATGGCATGGGAAATGCTGAAGATCAAGGTTAAAAGGCAGTATGCAAAATAATATGTGATCCAAGTTTTATGGAAGTTGAAGGGAATATACTAAAACATTAATGATGGATTAAAAGTTTAAAGGAATTATTTTAAAAGTTAATAATGTTTATCTTTAAGGGGTAAAATTATGAGAGATTTTGTTTTTCGAGTGTATTTCTGTATCTTCTATGTATTTTGTAATGAACATGAATTACTTTTATAATCAGAAATATAAACAGCTTTTTTTTATTATAAACCAATTCCCTTGGGTAACAAAAGCCATCAAATTAAATGTGCCTTTGACTGAGTAATCTCATTCATAAAAATATATCCTAAGGAAATAATTCAAAATAAGAAAAAAAATTTATAAGTAAAAGGCTCTTACAGCATAACATATAGTAGTTTAAATGGGAAACAGCCTGAATATCCAGCAATTTAATTATGATAAAGCAAATTATAATGTGTTTCCTTGATTGAATATTGTATAGGCAAAAAAATTAAATAGAAGGACAATCTAGGAATAAAGACCATACCAAAAATACAAAATGAAAAAAACCTTAAAAAATGAAGAATACTTACAATTATAGTAATTCCACTTCAACATGGATAAAGATGAAAAGTGGAGATAGACATGATAATAGTTGCTATGTTAAAGGGTCCTGAGAGTAGTTATATGAACTTACTTCAGTAATAAATAGAATAATTTCTTACAGAACACACCAGTATAAAAATAAAGACAGGGAGCCAGGTGCCTGTGGCTCATGCCTGTAATCCTAGCTACTCAGGAGGCTGAGATCTGAGGATTGCAGTTCAAAGCCAGCCCAGGCAGGAAAGTCTGGGAGATTCTTATCTCCAATAAAAACCACTAGAAAACCAGAAGTGTCACTGTGGTTCAAGTGGTACAGCACTAGCTTGGAGCTGAAGAGCTGAGGGACAGCGCCCAGGCCCAGAGTTCAGGCCCCACGACCAACAAAAAATAAATAAATAAAAATAAAGACTTGGCACTAGTGGTTCATGCCTACAATGATGAAAGATATGACATTGATCAAGATGCGTTCATTGTACCCATCAACTGACATGTCGAATTGAAACCCCTTTCTACAACTATTTAAAAAAAAGACAAAATAATTAATTACTTAAATTTAAAAAAAGAAGTATAAGCAAAATCCAAAGAGGATATCAGAGGATATGGGGCCATAAAATTTTGTTTATAAATTCAATGAAATATTTCTTAGGTTTGGGCCAAACAATGAAAAACAAACATAACTTTTAGATCTTCGATTATCTGTGGAGAAACAGAAGAGGGAATGCAGAAAGTTACTTAAGAATGGTAATGACTGATTTCTTCAATGTGGTATTGGACCCTTGCTTGTTCTTTTTTTAATTCTTCAGATAAGCTAAAAATGTGCATAGGGGCCCGGGCCACCTACTGACTCACACACAAAAGTCATATGCAGAAGAATAAATGAATGAGTGAATGAAACTTTTCAGTGGCTCCTTAAATAAAAGCTCAAGTTCTAACGTGGCACGAGATTCTTGAAGAACTGGATTCTACCTAACCGAACCCCCAAGACATCCCACTGAATCCCCGACAACTATGTTCATTATTTGCCAAATAAACAGATCCCACAGTGCCTCTGAGTCTGTGTCTGTGCTGTTTCTTCCATTTAGAAAGCCTAAGTTCATTGTAGCTGCTTTTGAAAATTTGCTGCTCTCCCCAATTGCTTTCTCTCTGCGTTCCCATGGTGCTTGTCTTATTTACTGTCTTTGAACCTTGAGCAGCCTTGGCTGTCATCCTGTCTCACCTTAGTGCTTTATCATTTAAACAGAAGAGACTGAGTGTCCACATGCCAAACGCAGGGCTATCCTCAGAACTGACAAGTGAAAGAGCGGGATTTCAAGTCTGGTTTCCAGATCCATCCAGCCTCTGAAAGCATAGGCCTTCCAGGACAAGAAAAGGTAGACAGTGTAGGGGAACAACACTTGACATCTCTAACTACATGGCGAACATTTGTAAGATGAGAAAGAGCATTTTCATGTATTTAAAATAGATTATGAAGGACCAAGTTAGAATGATTGCCGGGTGCTGGTGGCTCACCCCTATAATCCTAGCTACTCAGGAGGCTGAGATCTGAGGACTGGTTCAAAGCCAACCTAGACAAGTAAGTCCCCATGAGATTCTTTTTTAAAATTTTATTTTATTATAACAATTACACGAGTAAGATAATGAGTACATTTCTTGTCAAGCATTGTTACCCCCTCCTTTGTTTTTCTCCTATTATCCCTTCCTTCCCCACCTCCTCCACTCCTCCCCTCCCCCAAGGTGTAAAGTTCATTTTCAACATAGTCTTGTGAGTATCATTGTTGCAATGGGTCATCCTGTGTCTTTGTTTCAGCATTTTGTTATTCCCTTTCCCCTCCCCAAATTAGATAAATATATATACAAGATGCAGGGCACCAAAATGAAATACAGTGATAACAGGGGATATACCATAGGGGCAAGAACATACAAAAGAAACAAAAAAAATCACACGGTATATTAAAAACAACAACAACTAAGAAAGAATGTGGCTCAAGTGGTAGAGCACTAGCCTTGAACACAAAGAGGCTCAGGAACAGCACCCAGGCCCTGATTTCAAGCTCCATATTGAACAACAACAACAAAAAATTAGATTAACTCACAAAGTTCACTTGTTACCATGAAAGGTAGAATGTGCTAAAAGAACAAACGCAAAAAACGTCAATGAATTAAACAGAAAGGACTCTCTACAATTTATCAAAACAGTCCCAAATAGCAGAATACTTTTTTATACTCTGAATAATAAGAATAGAGCCTGATATCAAAGGAACTCAGCATGTTGAATTAGTGAACGAGTAAAAGTATGTGTTCTTTGGAAGCACAGTCAAGTTTTTAACTCTCCTCTGTTTCTCTTAATCCACTTCAATCAATCCAAGAGGATTGAATATCAAGATCTTATGTGTAACTCAGATCCTGAAGCACTTCTGTAAAACTCTGACCCAAACTAAATATTCATTTGTTTGAACAAGATAATAATAAGCATTAACTAGGTTACTGAGTTAGATTGTAAATTGGGCTTGGATTGTGTTAGAAAAGAGATATTTGGTAAACCTTTTACAATGTTCTTGATATTTAAAACATGTAGAATGCCTGGTTAAAATACAGGAAAACCTTCATGCCTCAAAATCACAGATTCAAAAAATATCTACAAAATATAAAGCATTGACCTGAAATAGAGAATGGGTCTGATTAAATTAGGACTAATAGCATAAAGACTATTGGAAAACTCTTCAAAGGCCATTGAAACTATCCCACAGAACAACAACGACTATCTACTATTTAAGTTGATCCTAGAAAGCATCCTATTGGCAAATTAGCCATTAGGCAAACAGAACTTCGGGGAATGAGGGTTTTGCAAATTAAGTGCTTAGACCATTGCTGAATGCTAAACTAGACATAGTGTGTCATTTCCCAGCCACTGAGACAAGCAGTAATTCTTGACTGATGATGGTTCTGGAATACACATCAGGCAGAGAACATTTGTAGATTCAGATAAATGGGCAAGAAGGTGGTGTTTACTATAAGAAATGATGGACTAAGAGGTGCTTTTTCTGGAATGGGCCAAGGGTCTTGCTCCATCTATTTTATATCTTGTCTAATTTTGTGTATAAACTTTGAGCCAGGAAAAAGAAGTTTCTTTGAAAGAACCAGAGTTAAATCCATCCACGTGACAGTTCATATGTGCATTTACTTGGATGAACTCTGCTATCCCTGAACCCAAGCCCCGTTCATACTTCCATTCATGAAATGATTTACCCAGTGTTTGTGTCCTGTGACCAAGGTTATGAACCCAGTGGTGAATCTAGATATCTGGGGTATCTGAGATATCTGAGATATCTCACTAAGCTCACATTCTAGGAGCATATAGTCATGAGACCGGTTCAGTGACTGAGCACACCAATCTTGGCTCCTATAGTTCACAAGGTGTTTAGGTTTTTATTTTTGTGGTGTTTTCTTTGTTTTTTGTTTTCCTCATGAATGTGCATGTGTATGCATGTGTGTGTGTGTGTGTGTGTGTGTGTGTGTGTGTGTGTGCACATGTGCCAGTCCTGGGGCTTGAACCCTTTTTGCTCAAGGATAGCTTGATACTTGAACCACAGCTCCTCTTCAGGCTTTTTGGTGTGTAATTGGAGATAAGAGTCTCATGGACATTCCTTCCCAGGCTGGCTTCAAAACACAGTCCTCAGACCTTGGATTCCTTGAGTAGCTACACTTACAGGTATGAGTCACAGATGCCCAGCAAAGTGTTTAATTTTTATTCCATCCCTTAGTGATATTAAATATATACATGCCATTAAACTTGACCAAATAGTAGAACTACTCAGATGTTCAGTGGGTCCCAAAGGGATTTGATTATAAGAAGTGGCCAGGGAATATTTCTCTAAGTATTTGGTCTGATTTCTCAATAGAAACTCATGGTGTTTGATGAATAATGAATGTGAATAATTAATGCATAGGAGAAAGGAAATTTTCTTACCTGTCAGTTACTTATCTTTAAGATTACACATCCATCACTGTTCCCCCGAGGGGCGGGACTCATTTCCATAGAAACTGAGGGTAACCTGAATGTTAATTATGCTTCAGTGCCCAATTTCCCTAGAATGTGACTCACTGGAAGAAGATCTAGAACTAACTTGCTTTGAAAGGTAGGAAATTTAATTCACCTGACATATTTTTAAAGCTCCACATAGTAAAGTAGCTTAGTAGGTCTAAGAAACTATGACAGGAATGATTCTGTGTGCACACAGTAGGAAAGGTATTATGGTCTGAATGCTTCAATCCCCATGAATTCAAGTGTTGAAACTTAGTACGAAACCTTAGCAAGCATTGAGGCCTTGGAAAAGATATTAGGTCATGATGACAGAACCATCCCAAATGCAATTACTGTCTTTATAAAAGAGGCCTGAGGGACATTATTTGCCCTCTGCCATTAGAAGGTAGCATACAGGACTCTCTGTGAGAAATGGGCTCTCACCAAGCATCTTTGACATCTTGATCCTGGCCTTCCCAGCCTATAGAACTGTAAGCAATAAATTTCCACTGTGAATAAATTACTTGGTCTTAGGACACATGTTTTCTCTCATATGTGAATGTTAGATTTAAATTATAAATATATATGAACACATATACAGGATCATATGTACAGATACATAAACAAATGTACCACACTAAAAGTATGGTACAGGTAGGGAAGAATTCCAGTGGTGTAACTGGTTTGAACAGCTAACCTTTAGTTTATCAAAATGAATACCAGGAAACTGAAACATGTTTTGTTGGGTAGTGGGGAGATGACAGGGAGGCGAGCAGATGAATGGAAATAGGAATGGTGGGGAAAACAGTCATAATATTCAGTATCCATTTGTGACATGGAGCCAGGTAATCTGAGGTGATGGGTGGGGTTGGGAGACATGGGGGAGAATAATAGATGGCAATAATCAAGATGCATTGAACTCATAAATCAACATGTTGAATTGGAACCTCTTTACCTTTGTACAACTATTTAGAGACAATAAAAAAAAATTAAAAACAAATAAATTTCCTGGCCTAAGGTATTGGTTGATACTATTCCTGATGAAGTACCACAGAAGAATTAGATTAAAGTACAATGAGCCTTCTGAGGAAGAGATTGAGAGGAAGAAATTGATCTTTGTGCCATTGGTAAGGTAAATGCCAGAATCTAGAGTAATGACAAGCACACAGTACTGCTCATTGAACCTGGCAGCCTTCGGGTGGGGTAGATTTTATTTGTTTGGTTCTGATTTTTGGTGGTACTGTGGTTTGAGCTCAGGGCCTTACACTTGCTAAGCAAACAATCTACCACTGGAGCCACACCTCCAGAGTAACCAGAACAATTACCAGAACATGGTTGTGTTGACTATCATTGAAGAAGCTGCTGGCTACAGGAGATTCTGTCTTAAGGTCAAGACCAGACACAGAGAACTCAAATACCAGAAAAATCCAGAATCTTGAACTAGAGACAAAGGAACAACAGCAGTCAACAGGTATCTACAAGGCTGAATGAAGCAGCTCAACAATGCTCTCTTTTTGAGATGTATAACACTTCTCTCCACTTCCTTGTTTGTTGGATTGGAACAACACAAGCAACAGAGCACTTCCTTTTTTTGGCCACGGTTAAGCAATATGCAAAGGAGTTTTACGTCAGGAAAGAAGAGCAACTAGCAAGTATCTGTAAAAGAAATTATCTACCAGTTACTGGGTGTCACAGGGAATGTCCTAGGGTTTTATATACTTTACTGAATAGGGAGAGTTGTTATAAGTAAGATAAAAATTACTATTGTTATTATTATCATTGTATAGAAGAAATGTAAACTATAAAGAAGGAACTAACTTTCTGGAAAAGTGTGGGGCTCTTTTGTGGCCAAAGTAGAATCTGAGTCCCTGCCTGTGTACCATGTTACTGAGAAACACAGTAAATTTTGGGCTTTTTAAAAGGAAAACAAGAAAAGTTCACACATCTACTTGAATGATTGTTTCATAAGTTAAAGATGGAATTGCCTCTTGACTAACACATCTTCTGGAAGAATGATCAACTCTGACTGCAAATAAAGCTGACTCTGAGGCTTTCTTGTTCACACCTTCAAGTATTTGTCCAAAGGGCATCTTCTCAGTGGGACGTCCCCTAACCTACCCTACTGAAATGTGTAGGACCCTTATCAGCACTTCCTCCCTCCTGTATGACACAACGTGTGATTTGCTGGCTGACTGTGACCTCCTACCAATAGGGTATCACCTCTGTATTCACAGTTTGATCACTTCTATCCCTAATTCAGCATTGAGAAATGTCCTACACACTGGCAGTGGCTACAAAAGAATGGTCAGGCTGAATGAATGAACAGGAACATTCAGGAAAAAAAAAAAGCAAGTCTCTTATTTGAGCAGCAGGAAATCTTAATCTGATTTTCTAGTTTGTATATTCACAGACCATGCACAAGCTGATATCCATTACAAACACAGAAGGAAAGAATTAGGGACCAAATGACCGAAATGCTTAAAGTGAGCCTCAAATGAGTCTTAAAAAAAAAATCTTTCGTAGTCTCCACTGTGCTGAAGTACAAGGGCATGGTGACTTTTTGTATTTTATTCATTCGTGGCCAATAATTCAGAATTTCCCAGTCTGACATGGTGGGGCACAGGCCTGCAGGGCCACTGCTTTAGAGATATAGCCTCTGAGACTGTGAGATTCCTAAAGCCTAGTCAGCTGACTGCCAGTGAGGAACATCTGCCCACTCCTCCCTCCTTCTCCGAGACAGCAAGTGCTGGCTCCCCTCCTTGCCTGTTCCCTCACCTGCTCCCTCACTCTGAGCTATCCAAAGGAAGAAGAGGGGGAGAATACTGAAAGGAAAAGAAGGAAAATAAAGTAAATTTAGCAACTCTCCTCAGGAAATCTGTTTTGAGCTGGAAGGAAGATGTTCAAAATCATATAAACTCAACTTGCACTCCTTTTAGGAAGACGTGGGCAGAGCAGATGAAATGTGCCCAAAGTCATGAAGTCAAGAGGAGACCCAGATCCTCTAAACTCCAGTCCAGTGCTTTATTCAGATTTCCCTTTGCATCCTCCACAATTGCCTTCTACATAAAATGACCATGAATCATCCCACACACGTCACACTAGCCAGTGTATATGCTAAGTATTGTACGTGCATTTCGCATGCTGAATTTTGACTGGTATAACAAGGTGATGGATTTTTATTTTTGCTCCCATATATCTTAACATCTAGCTCAGAGAAAGTATTCACGATCTGTTTCATGAATGTACAATATGGATGGAGAGGTGCCATAGGTAGGGTTCTAGCATATTGATTTTTTGTTATATGTTGATACAGTATAGCTGTGTACATTTATGAGACCCAAAGTGATGTTATGAATTTTATTTTGGTCAGTCGTGGGACTTGAACTCTAGGCCTGGATGCTGTCCCTTAGCTCTTCAGATCAAGGCTAGCACTCTACTACTTGAGCCACAGAGCCACTTCTGGTTTTTTGGTGGTTTATTGGAGATAAGAGTCTCATGGACTTTCCTGCTGCAGGCTGGCTTTGAACCGTGATCTTCAGCTCTCAGCCTCCTGGGTAGCTAGGATTCCAGGCATGAGCCACCAGCACCCAGCACAATTGGGAAGAGAGTAAATTGAGCTAACTAACCTCTCACCTCAACCTCAACTGTTTCACAGGTTCGGGGATGAGCACAATGCAGATTGACTTTCTTCGTGATATTGAAGTGCACAGGACTCAGCTATAGGCTACAGTCACCACAATGTGCCAGAGACCTCAAAACCTAAAATCATACCTCCACCTCCAATCGAACTGAGGCTTTATGCTCCTGTGACCATGTTCCCCTCGCTCTCATCCTCTGGCCTATGGAAGCCACCCTTCTGCTGTCTGCTCTCATGAGTTCAGTTGTAAAAACATGTTGTCTGTCCTTCTGTGTTTGGCTTATCTCCCATAATGCGTAGTGGCATAATGCATAATTAAGCATCATTTCATAATATTAGAGTGTGCTCACAACACATCCTGTCCCCAGGGTGCAGGCTTCCTCACATCTCCTCTGCTCTCCTTTTCCCCACCTACTGAAAAAAATCTCAAAGCTTGTTTTAAAGCTGCCTACGATTATCATAGCAGAGAAGAGACAAGCAAGCCTCTGGCATCACATAGCCTTGAAGCTGGAGGCCGCCTTCCCCATGGCTAACTGTGAAAACCCCGCCACCAGGGCCTCACACCATCTGAGATCGAAATTAACTGATTGTGGAAGACTACGCAATATTGATTTCATTTGATTTTTCCATAGAAGAAATAAGATGGATAAAATGCCTGACATAGCATGTGGTACATAGTAGCTTCTTCTGCAGGGGTTGGGGAGGGGGGAGGGGGGGCGGGGCAGAGGGGATCTTTTATTGACAGGCAAAAATTACATACATTGTGGTCTATAATGTAATATTTTGATAAAGGCATACATTTTGGAATGTATAAAGTAAGCTAGTTAACATAGGTGTTACCTATGTTACTGCACATATTTCTTTACTTCTTTTGTGATGAGAATGCTTAAAAATCTACTCTTCCCCACCCCAAGTCCAGGGGCTTGAACTCAAGGCCTGGGTGCTGTCCCTGAGCTTCTTTTTACTCAAGGATATCACACTACCAGTTGAGCTACAGTGCCACATCTGACTTTTTCTGAGGACTGGGACTTTCCTGTCCAAGCTGACTTCAAATCGCGATCCTCAGATCTCAGCCTCCTGACTATCTAGGATTACAGGAACGAGCCACTGGCACCTGGCTTAAAATCTACTCTTGACAAGCTTCCAGTGTTCAGCACATTAGCCAGACCCCTGAGTTTATTCTTCCTTTTGACCTCCTCCAGTCCCCAGCCTCTCTGAACCACATTTTTACTATAAGTTTCACTGTTTCAGATACCATATACAGGTTTCCCTTCATATAGTATATGTTCTCCAGGATCATCTATGATGATGCACATAACTCAATTTCCTTCTTTTGAAGGCTGAAAATGATTCTGTTATATAAATATTCTACATTTTTTTCTTTTAGTATTCATTTTACACAACCCTGGGTTTCATGATGGCATTTTCCTACTTGCATACTGTGTATTTTAATCATACTCACTGCCATCAACCTCGCTTGCTCATGTCCCACTTCTCCTGGGTTTCCTTCCCCTGCCAATACTCACTCTTCTGCTTTCAGACTTAAAAAAACAAGTCTCAATTCTGTATATGAGAGAAAACATATATTTGTCTTTCTAAATCTAGTTTATTTCACTTAATCTCTCCAGTTCCATCCATCCATTTTTCTAATGACACAATTTAATTCTTCTTCATGGTTAAATAACATTTTGTATATAGATATATAATAGATCTCTACATTTTAATTATTCATTCACTTGTTGATGTTCTTCATCCATTCATTCATTGATGGATACTTAAGTTGATTATCGTGGCAATTGGAAATAATACTGTAAGAACCATGGGAGTACAGGTATCTCATCAGCATACTGATTTCATTTCCTTTGGACATATGCTCAGTAACTTCTTAATAAGCATTGTTTTCATTCACCCTATAGACTCCTCCCTCTTCAGAGTCCCATAGGTATTTACTCTTTCCCAGGTTATTATGCATTATATTCAGAGTATCGGTGACTTTAGAATACTTTTGCCTGTCCACCAGGTCATAAACTTTCTTGAGGACATTGCTAGATTTAAAAAAAAAAAAAGGATATCTTCTCATTTTCTATACCATATCCCACAACATCTCTAGAATATAACATTCTTTTTTTTTTTCAGTTGTGGGGCCTGAACTCTGGGCCTGCGTACTGTCCCTCAGCTCTTCAGCTCAAGGCTAGCACTCTACCACTTGAACCACAGCATCACTTCCAGCTTTTTTTTCTGCTTTCATGGTGCTGAAGAATTGAACCCAGGGCCTCGTGCATGCAAGGCAAGCACTCTACCACTGAACCACCTTCCCAGCCCCTATAACATTCATTTTTTTGTAATTGAGTATTTGTGGTGCTGATGGGGTAGGATGTAATAAATTAAGTCTCTTAAATGAACTGTATGTAAAGCAATCACTCTTTTGCTATCTGTATTTCTCCTTTTGTGTCACTATTCTGTTAAGAGTAGATAGCAGGGCATGAAACACAGACAGCAAGCATCTGAAGAGCTGCTGGCCCCTCTGGGAAGGGCAAAGCTGTGGTTCTGTGTTGGCTCCTCTTGCTCCCACCAAGGGGAAGTGGAATTTCAGAGATGGCAGATGACAGAGTGACATCACCCATCTCCGTCAGTGCTCATTTCATTTCTTCAATTTCAACAAAGACACGATAGAAATGTTTATCAGAGGATTGGGCCTCTCTGGCTCCTTTAGACTCCTGACTTTCTGGAAGAAGTTAAGGTCAGGAACTGAAACTTAATTGGTAAATTCATAGAGCATATCTGCTCATATCATAATATACAGGAATAAAATCAACTAATTTTTTTCCAAAAATATCATAGTATTGAAACTTGTACATTATTACAAATAATAATTTACAGTTAACCAATCCCTATAAACTATTATGACCATCCAAAATTTAAGATGCTCACATTACTATCTACTTACTGTGTGCTATATTTCATCACCTGGTCTGCCCCTTGGCCAGCTCTATTTGTAAAGCAAAGTGTTTGTGGAGAAGGTAAGTAATCCTTACTTAGCTACAACAGCAATGTAGCTAGCTAGCATAGAGCAAGGCTAAGGTTAGACCTGTGCTTGTCTGTCTCAGATGCTACATTCCTAATCTGCCCTGCCTTGTTCAACCATGCCTGGGATTTAGTCATGAGTTCATGATATGGAAATTAATCATCTATAGCCTCTCCCTCCAAAAAAAGCTGATAATTTAGAATACACATACTGTTGTATGGCTAGAAAACAAAGAAGCCTCATTTTGAAAGATCAAATCTTAGAGTCTTTATTAAAAGGCCAACAACTGCATGGTAGACTCCTGTCTCAAAGACCAGCAGCCAGCAAATATACTTAACACTGTAGGAAACTGAGCAATGAAGGCCAGAGGAAAGAAAGAACAAAAACAATACCACCAAACCAATTCAGCTCCAATGGAGAGCTGAAGTGGGCTGCCATGGTGACCAGAGGAGAGCCAGGAGAGACAAGACACAAACTTGGAGACAGGTGGCATGGCATAAAGGCCCTTGAGCTGGTCTGGGTCTAAATAGGGTCAGGTCACGGGGCAGGGTCACAGGAAAACTCAAGTCCCAGGCACTGGACTGACAGGTTTAGTAAACTATCATCCAAGTATCTGCCTCTGCCTCCAGGGATTCAAGCATGCCCGTCACCTGGTGTGGGGGGGGGGAGGGGAATGGGGAAACGACCCCTTCCCCCCATCCATGAAGACAAAATGCCAGACCTTACCATCCACCATGTGGCCAAGATGGTGCCAGCCAGACCCAATCTCCCTACTTCAATACATACATACCTGTATGTATATGCTACTTACATAGTCAATGTATATTATATATAAATAGTGTGTGTGCATAGTATACACAGAAGAAATGAATGTTCAGCTGGAGTCCTGATAATGGAGAGTAATTAGATAAATCTGTACTAAGAATTGTTCTAGGTGTTTTCACAAAAGCCATCTTATATCATTTATTTTTTTAAATACCCCTCTTTGCAGACAGGAAAACAAAGACTTATACAATACCAAATGTTTGGTGCTATTAAAGAACTCTACCTGGATTAACTCAATTAGTCCTCAGAGCCATTCAACTGTATGGATAAAAAGTCCATTTCAGGAATTGGACCTTGAGCTATAGGAAGTGGAAGGTCCTAGACCCAAGGACTTGGCAGCAGTAAGAGGAAAAGTAAATCCAGGCAGCAGTAAGAGAAAAGGTAAATCTAGGTAGAGGGACTTCTGAATTTGCACTCTGCACTAGCTTGTTACTGCTACAGGAGAAAGGTGAAACATTCAAAGTAACCATCTGAGAAGGGCAAGGCCAGAATTTGAAGCCTGCCTGCCTGTCTGAAACAAAGACAATATTCTTTGAAATTTATTAGAGAATATTTTACACCAGAAATCACGACTGGCAATGACATTGGAGTAAAGTGCTCTGAATACTTAGTGAAAAGTGAGATTTCTGTCCTATGGCAAAGGAAACCCTGAAAAGGGATTTGAGTAGTAATTTAAAAAGCAAAATGTTTGCATCTGAATTGAGGAGAGAAAACTCATTGATTGTAGAGAATGGGTTAGAGAGGGTGGTCCTTCTTGCAGGACGCCGTGATGATCACCAGATGAAAGAAGAAGGTCAGAGAGGAGACAGGGTCATGGTTCATGGAGAAGAGGGTGGGGAGTCAAGAGATTTCTTAGGATTTATGCGCCATGGAGGGAAAGGGATCCAAAAAAAAAAGCGGGACCCAGACTTTGTAGTGACTAAGAAAATGACAATACTTGGAATGACTTGGAGAAAAAAGCCATGGGCATGTAGGATTTCCAAGATATGTCAATGCATGAGTGAATTTAACTGAAGAGAACCACTGCAGAAGTAAGACTTACTCAGCATTGTGGACTCAGCAGGGACTTCCAAAGTAGCCATCAGGACTGAATAAGCCAATCATCTTTGTGGGATACTCTAAATAATAAATCAGCAGTGTCACTGTCATGACAAAATATGCAAAGAATGTCACTCATGGGCATACTTAACCACATCCAAGATATCTCAGATCTTAAAATATTAAAGGAAAAGGTGATAACATTGAGCTTAATACCCAGAATACCCGCTATAATTCTAAAACAAGAACTTCTCTTTTTAATATTTCTACTGACTTGGGAAAATGTTTAAGATATAATCAGATTAAGGGAAAAAAGAACCAAGCAAATGATTACGATGTACTTCAACCATTAATATATGAACTATACGTAGTACAAATATATAGATCAACAAATTCAGAAGCATTCATTTTCTTTGCTACATAGAGAAAATACTGGAAGGAATTGCACTAATATGTTAATAGCAGCCCTTCACTGAGCAGTTATTTATGCTAGGCAATGTGCTATTCTCTAGATAGGGTGCGAAAAATGCACGTCATTCACATTCTCCCAGTCTTGATAGTTCAAGCACTAAGCTAAGAATTGAAAGACACTTGTGAAACAATCTAGGTACAGATCCTTCTAGCTTTAAAAAAAATAGTTTTCAGTATTTATGGTACTTCTCTGTAGGAATAAAATAACACCCTCAATCACCCACTTAGAAAGAGCCACAGCCAAGGTTTGGATCAGACACAAGTTATACCCAGATTGACACCAGAACTTTCGGTTAGTGGCTTACCATTACCAATTGTTTCTGAAAATAATTCCACTTAGTTTTCATAGAAATAACTCTATGCTGCACTTGGAGCCCATTGATTTATATATCATTGACTCTTATCACGACAATAACAGGTGTATCTGGTATTTCCATATTCGGTGAGGATACAAGATGCCTATGGATGCACATACACACTAGAGAATAGCTCATTGGCCCTCAGCACTCAGCACGTCATAGGCATTGTTCAGTACAATTTGCAGAAGTAACTGACTCTGTATGTCATTCCAAAAGTCCACTGAAGACATACTGTTGTATTTGTGGCCATACCACTTAAAGTTACCATGACATTAGGGAGCCAGTTAAATCATATCAACTTCCCTATTAGATAAAAACTTATGTGCATCATTATTACATCTGCCACTAGGTCACAACTTGCTGTTTATTGGAGGCTGAATTGCTTCTCTGCTTCAGTGCATATAATGAAGTTCTAATGGGACCCCTCTCACCAGTACTTTAGACTGGGACTATGGGTAGAAATAGAGTCTTTAAAGAGGTGATAAGGGTAAAATAAGGCCCTGTGTGTGGGCCCTAGTTCAACATGACTGATTTCCTTTTAAGAAGACATAGGATGTAGACAACATACATGAAAAAGATGACCATGAGAAACATTGTCTGCAAGCTAGGAAGAGAGGTCTCAGAGGACACTCTGACTTCCAGGTGCACAACAATGAGAAGATAAATCTCTCTTTTTGTGACCATGTAATCTGAAGCAATTTCTTATGGTGGCCCTAGTAAACTGATACAGTGCCTATTGAAAAGGCTGGCACATGATCAGCTGTCAAATAGTGGTAGAGTGAATAAGGAATGTACAAGTTTTCTTTATTCTACTTTTCTGGAGTTGATTTGGAAGGAACCTTCCCACAGAACCCCCTCAAAAAGTTAAATAAACATATATACTCTGGTCTTCCACCCGCACTGAGATTCTGCAGTAAAAGAGGAGGCCTCAGCTTTCTACCTCTGGATCCTCTAAAGTGGTGGTCCTCTAAGCTCCAATCATGGTTGAAATCCTAGCACTAATAGGACATAGCTGCTCCTCACCTGAATCTTGAAAACCTGTTGTCTTCATCCTGGACAGCCATGTCTCCTAGGGCTTGTCTGAGGCCCCTGGTGCATGCAGACAAGGCTGGGTGGGATGGAAAAGCCACGATGAAAATCTCCAAGGCCTTTGATATATAGGAATGAGGTCCTTCCTAGGAACCAAGGCTGAACTTCCCCCTCTTCTCTGTAAGGACATAAATTAAGGAACTCCAAGTACCTAACATCTTGCCTAGACATGCTTTGAGCAACATAATCACAAAACTGGAATAGCAAATGATGTGGATTATTAGCTCAGCATGTGAGAACCCACCTGGCCTTCGAAGATAACTTTCGGTTTTGAAAGGAATAAGCTCATTGCCCAGAGAGGATCCAAGGTCTACCCCTTGCTCTTGTTGTTATTTGGTATGCCTTAGCAGTAGAAACAAAACACAAAGATGAACATTTCAGTTTTTCATTTGGTTATTTTTTAAGGAGAAATTCATCCAAAACACCCCCAGTGAATGTCCTGTACTCAAAGATTTCTAGGAATGGGGAACTCACAATGCCTTGAGGTAATGAGGTCACCTTTGTAGGTCATTTTATGAAAACTGAATCTGCCTCTGTGCCTCTTCCATTCATTGGTTTCTCATTATACCTTCGTAAGTGTTATGGAAGGATTCTAACTCTTCAGGGGCTTTGGTTAGTTAAAGATAAAGAGGACTTTGAGTAGTGTCTCACAGGTCACAAATGTTTTGTTGTCATTTGTTTTGGTGGGTTTTTTTTTTGTGGGTTGTGGGGCTTGAACTCTGGGCCTGGGTGCTGTCCCTCAGCACTTCAGCTCAAGGCTAGTGTTCTACCCCCTCAGCTATCCCACCACTTCCAGTTTTCTAATGGTTTATTGGCAATAAGAGTGTCACAGACTTTCCTCCCCAGGCTGGCTTTGAACCACGATCCTCAGATCTCAGCCTCCCGAGTAGTTAGTATTACGGCGTGAGCCACCAGCATCTGGCTCAGGTCATAGTTTTAAGCCCTCTTCTCACTCTCATCACTATTGTGGACTTAAATCTTCACAGGAACTAGCCAGTGACACAACAGACAGAAACACGAACTTCCAACGCTGAGCCCTTCACCTAGAATGAAATCATCCCTACATTATTTTTTTAAAAAAAAGGTTAAAAGAAAAGTAGACTGTGACTTCTTACAAATAAAGAATTTCTCTTTCCAGTTTCTTCTTGTTCTATTTGAAACCCATTTATTCCTTCCCTAAATAACTTCCAGCCTGTTATAAGAAGCCCGGCCTAAAATATTCCCTGGCTCTTCTGGTACACTGTCCTTATACCTCCTAGATCCTGTCAGTCTAGCTTTCCAACTTTGCCCCCAAACCTCTAGTAGATCTTGGGTTGGATAGATAAAAAAAGAATTCATGAAGCCTTAAGCATCTGCCAAACACCAGAAGCTACCCAAATCATTGACTCACTCCATTTTTGCTGGTCCTTCCTGAAAGCTCTTTACATACTTAGAGTGAACCAGTTCTGCTACCCTCCTCATCATGGAGGAAAATACAGACCAAGGTCTTTCAGGTTCTTACATGAACTGAATTCATAAAGACCAACTAACTCTCCATGAGGGAGCTCCTGACTGAGGATCCAACTAAAGCCTGTTTGTTAGAAAGCAAAATAAGCCAAAGAAACAGAGAAAGGAGGACCATCAACCTCAGCACTTCTCTTTTAAACTGCTTTTATGACTGGGTGGGAAATATATACTGAAGAAAAACAGTGACTGAGTAGTTGCTGAAGGGACATTCCCATATTTCTTTGTAATTGACCTGTCTGTCTCATTTAAAAACTCAAGAGTAGAAGGTTTTAGGATCTGTTTGTTCCTGTTTCCCCCATCCTCACAAAGTTGAAGAGCAAAATGTTTACAGGATGGCTCTTCTCTGTTTTCATTGCTGTTGACCCTTCCCTCCATATTTAGGATATGCTTACTAGGGAATTAGACTTCACCTTGTCTGGTAAGTGAAATCCATGCAGGATGGAATTTTTCATGTGAGGCTTTGGATACTAGGAAGACATACAAGGATTTAAGTTTCAGGCAGATTTGAATTATTGGAGTTTTCTAAAAACTTAACTTCTGGAAAGATGCAGTTCCCTCTTACAGAATCAGAGCTTCCCCTGGGCTTCTTTATTTTATTCATTTGGGGAATATATCAGGGAGAAAAAAATGGGTTGAAAAAGTGGAAAGAACAAACTAGGTCCTTGTATCTCAAACTCCAGAACTACTCTGAAATACAGAACTACTCTGAAATACATAGCTTGCATTTTGTGTCTACAGGTAAGATGAGAAGTCTCCAGATTAGATTGGTTTTAGACAAGTCATTAGACAAATATATTCAACAGCTGTTCAAGGCACCCGAGATGTAGCAGACATGGGTTTCTGACCTCTTCAGGGAGGTCCTAACCAAGTGATCCTTACCATACCTTCAGTTCATCACACAAACAGAAGCCTTTACACACTATACTGAAGCAGTTGTAAGCCATTTTACCATGTTTCTACACCTAGACATATGCCAACAGGGAAGTATGGTATAAAAGAAAAAGGGATACATAAAAAATGGACTCTGCCTGATGAACTCAGAATCTAATTGGGAGAATAAAATACACATACAGATGGATGACAGAATTATTTGAAGTATAGTCGTAAGTTGAATGGTGCATATAGCTAATAACTCGAAAAGGTACAATAAAATGCTAAATGTTATAGTCCTGGTAACAACTTTTAAGGGAGTCAAAGCAAAGATGTGTTTAGAGATGTCAGAAGAGGATTTTTGGAGAGAGTAGTACTAAGGTTAGGTCTTGAAAGATGGGCTGAAGTAAAGGCGCAAGGCAAAAATAGAACCTGACAGTCACTGGTAGGGGCACCCAAGGAGCACCAATTAAATAACTACAAATTGTAAATGTTATAAAACAAAGCCAAACAATTCAGATCACACCTAACAAACAAAATTATAATAGAAATAGCATGTCTGCTCCCCAAACACATGCACATTCTAACACGTTCTTGGAAAGAGTGCTGCCACATTGATTTATATCTGACAGTCCAAGTTAAAAAAAACCTGAAAGAGCTGCCAAATCTGCCTATATAAATTCCCAGTGATTTCACATGTTTTCATCCCATGAACTGAAGGCAGAGAAAGAGATTTAAGCCTTCAAGACAGCAGACAATAAAACGGTACCCTAGTGAAGCATCTTTGTAGAGCTTCTGAAATCTCATTTATCATGTCTAAGATTGACATTAATTCTAATGTGCACGCCCCTCAGCATTCAGATGCACAAGATGAGTGACTCTAACAGGTGGATTTATTGAGTTATGCAGAGATGCATTGAGTTGTACAGATGAACCATATAACAAGTATAATACAACTCAAAGGCTCTACTGGAGCCTTCTTCTGTCAACAGCCAGATGATTGACAGGACCCTCCTCTTACATCTTCCTTTGGTCTTGTGATGTCAAACCTTTAAGCTGCAAATGCCCTGAGAAATTCAGAACCCAAATCCTACCCAAGTAAGACAGGGTTGGTCCGTGCCTCTAGGTCATCCTGACTGGCATGTGAAAAGGAGCCAATTGTCTGTTCTGGTGAGATAATAAGTTCACACATCTCACACAACTCCAACTATCAGTTGCATCCTTTCCCTTGGAAAAGACAATTTACTGCCTCTAGACCTCCTCTGAGAGCTCCAGTGATTAGCTAGCTAGTGCTCTTATCAAAAGCCCATGCCCCAAATACACACTTTTAACAACCTGCCCCACCCCCTCTTAGGTACCTTAGAACACTACAGCAGTACATCACTAATCTAGTTGATTTCTGGAAGCCTCTAGGAGCAATTTCAAAGCCACTCAGAACCCACTCCAGACCTTGGGAATGGAATCTCCCATAAGTGAAATTATGACTGAAGTCTTGAATAGCTGTGTGGTCCCAAAGTATTTCTGTAATGATGAAAGTGATAGGTCCAGACAGCATCAGGGTAGATGTCACAGCTCACTCATGTTTTGCTTCCTTTGATTAGAAAAAGAGACTTAAGTTATGTTTCAGTTTTCACCTTGGACATCAGAAAAGTGAAAACTGATAGTAACTTTTCTTGGCTTAGATTTTTAGTCACAGCTGTTTGCCTTTTTCTTGCTGAATCCTTCCCTTAAACACTTAAAGATGTGACTGTGAATTAGGTAGTTAGAACATACATTACAAACTATGCAATATACTTAATATTTAATAAGTCATTCAAATTGAAGCTTTACCTAACATTGAGAAAGTCCCCTTCTCTAATCAGCTTATAAATGTAAGTGGATCTTGCATTTACAGCTTCACACCATGACAGAGCTCCTATCGACCTGCCTCACTGGCAAATGGAAAAGGAATGAAGGACCCAGAAGGAATGCTGCAGAGTGGTATATGGCCACTTGTTCAATTGACCCAGAAATTTCCTCTATCAACCCAATTATTTGCCAAGGAGAATCATCTGTGTAGTGAAAAATAGGCTTGAACCTTCAGTCAAAGAACTGGGTTGGAATCCCACATCTGCATGGTATTGAATGTTACTAACCTCTATAATTCTCATGTCCCTTGTTTGTAAAAATGGGCCTAACAACTTCAACCATTCCTTTCTCTTGGGATTGCTGTAAAAGTAGGTTATAAAAAGAAATGTCGGGCTGGGAGTTGGCTTAGTGGTAGAGTGCTTGCCTTGCATGCATGAGGCCCTGGGTTCGAGTCCTCAGTACCACATAAGCAGAAAAAAACGGAAGTGGTGCTGTGGCTCAAGTGGTAGAGCATTAGCCTTGAGCTGAATTGCTGAGGGACAGCATACAGGCCCAGAGTTCACACACCATGACCAACCAAAAAAAGAAGAAAAAGAAAAAGAAATGTTAAGAGCCAGGTATCAGTGGTTAGTGCCTGTAATCTTAGCTACTCAAGAGGCTGAGATAAGGGTCACAATTCAAAGCCAGCCAGGGCAGGAAAGTCCATGAGACTCTTAGCTCCAATTAATTACCAAAAAGCTAAAAGTGGTAGAGCACTAGCATTGAGTCAAAAAGCTCAGGGACATTGCCCAAGCTTTGAGTTGAAGCCTCAGGACCATCACAAAGAGAAAGAAAGAGAGAGAGGGGGGAGGGAGGAAGGGAAAGAGAGAGAGGGAGGAAGAAATGAATTAAAATAATATTAACAACTAATGATAATAAAATGCTAAATAAAACATAGGCATGTGATAACCGTCCTTCAGCTAAGCAGGCTTTCCTGTTTCTAAAGAAAGCAGTTAGATCGTAAAAAGAAATCTACAGCATTTTAATGTGGTTCTCAAACAAAGGAGAATTCTCCCAAGCGAACAGTGAACACAAGTGATCCCAAGCCAAGGAAAATTATGGTACTACATTTATATTGAATATTTACTTCTAATGCTGGAATCTTTGTATTCAGTTCTTAACAGTTCAGGACAACTTTCAGACTTACAGAGGGTCCCAAAGGAGACAAACAGTAGTAAGAGGCTTACAAGTTGTATACTACTGAAAAGTAGTAAAAGGTGAGTCTGTCACTGGCCAGCCCTGGGCAAAAGTATGAGACCCTACCAAAATAAAATAAAAGGGGGCAGGGTGCAAGTGGTAGGGTACTGAGTTCAAACTCCAGTATCACCAAAAAAATAGTTAAAGCAACTTAGCATAATTTGGCCTATATAAACTGGAGCATGTTTAGGAGATGCATTCTTCTCTTTGGATACATGTAATAACACAGAATTGTCATATAACAAAGTAGATAATTTTTCCCAGTGTGGATCCTCCAGTATGTGAAACTCGAGCTGTTCACTGATATCCATTTGGAGAGAGACCAGATGTTCTACAAGGCTGCGTGGGAGAGGGGGGTGGAGGGGGGAGACCAATTTGAGAATGGAGGACAGTTAACAACTGGAATAGTGAGCTAATGTCATCAGGTATCTCCTATTTCCAAAGGGATTCTTGCCTTGCTAAGGAACTACAATGGGTAACCTTTGAAATGTCCTAGCCATAAGATGCCATGAGTCAGCCCCCTCCTTCATCCTTGCCAGACATATTTTCTCATCCTTAGAAACAGATTTTTAAAAAATCCTCTGATATAAACATGAGCTTGACATCAGGTAGTAGAAGTCAAGGGCTATTACTGAGGAAGCTTTGATTTGGGAACTCTGAACCCATCACCTGCCAAAATAGTTGCTCTTCAACATCTTGTACACTCTCTATCTCCCTTGCCTGCCAGGTTTCTCAGCCCCAAGCTGGATCCCGCCCCATCCCCCCATGCTGTCTCCCTTGGCATCAAGCCAGAAAACCACTGCTGCCATTTGTGTTTTCATTTAGTAAATAAAGATCAGAAATGGCTGCTGCTTTCATAGATTGAAAACTTGAGTCTGCAAATAAATATCTTGGGGGAATTAGAGAAGATTTGGAGAACAACAGTCAATCTCAATATAATTAAAAATAAGCCCTCACCTGCTACTAATTTCCTTCTTGTTTCTTTTGCTAACAGAAATCTTTGTTTGAACAAAGAGGTAAAAGGCACAGTTAGAAGCTGTTTACATAGTGCAAATGAGAGTGCTAATTGTAGGGAGCCTGCATGTTAATGAGAAAGAGGTTATTTATCAGTGTGAAATTCTGAGTGCAATAAATTGCAGGTGATATTTCAGGAAACATTCATTTTCTAATGATTTCTTTTCACTTCCAGCAGTGGCCCCAAATCAAAGTGCAGCATGTTGTAATGAAATGAGAATTGGTCTGGAAGCCGGGAAGTCTGGGTGTAGTCAGTGGCTCGCAGTGTGCCCTGGACAGGCTGCTTTTCTTCTCTGAGTTTCCCATCTCATGTCTGGGGAAACTTAGACATTTCTAAGTTCCTCATCACGCTGGCTATCTTAGTGGACAAGAAGCACCAGAACCGTTGCTAGTGCTTCTCCTGAGAAAGAAGTTTTTCTTTCTTGGGATAGAGGGTTGTTTTGAAACCAATGTGTAAACACATGTTCTTGGAAGGAGGCTGGTTGTCTGGCTCTCAGGTTTTCCCCTCCCTTGGCTGCTATGGTTCTGACCAGTTCTTTTTAGGGAAAAGACTAAGGAGATCCTTGGAAGCAAACCTCTTACAGCAGTACCACATGATCACATACTACCTAGTCCCCAACTAGAGCCCTTTCAGGCCAAACCTACAGAGCCCCCCGGTCCCCAGGCCTCCTAGTGTCTCTTTTATTTCATCAATAGTACAATGCATCCACCATAGGCAGGGTGTGAAGGTGTGCACCGGGAATAAGGAACTCTGGCATGCTCTGATAGCACCAAGTATGAGATAGGAAAGGCTGATAGATGTCCACTAAAGTGTTACCCAAATAAGTGTTTGGTGGCAAACCTATGGGCTGCTGTGAAAGGAGGGTCTTATTTATCCTGTCGTCATTTGCTGTAAGGCCTAATGTAGATGTAACAATGAGGAGAGAACAGGCTGAGGAAACAGTGACCACCCCAGCACCAACTCTGGGGTTCAAAGGACTAGAAAGGTCAGTATGACCCAAGGACTGCAAATGATCAAAGATGGACAAATGAAAGCTGGACAAGCAGGTGGACACACCTGGAGAGAATTCTGGTGGTCCCCTTGAGACTTTCAGACTCTACCTCAAGGCAGTTAGAAGCCAATGTCGATTTCAAGTGGAAAAAAGAGGTAATCAGACAGAGGAGTTGTATCAAGCACTCTTAATGGTTGTGTTGAAACTAAGGTTCCCAAGAGAATTGAGCCCTGAAGCCCTTTCCACTCCCTTACAAGGCCATAGATAAAGATTAGATAGATAGATAGATAGATAGATAGATAGATAGATAGATAGATAGATAGATAGATAGATAGATAGATAGATAGATAGATAGATATAGATATAAACCAAGCCCCAAGGACAGAATATCCCAGTTTCCAAGGAAAATGAAACCCACTAAGTAACACTTTGGTCACAATCCTGCAGAAGTCCTAATCAGAAGTGCATCTAGCTTTTCCCTTAACATCTGTCTGGGATGCCGAAACCTTAGGAAGCCTGCCTCCTCTTCCCCTCCCTCAGGTGTGCTACATAGACAGAATAAATCAACAAGAGTATTCTATTTTTTTTTTGGTAGGTTGTGGGGCTTGAACTCTGGGCTTGGGCGCTGTCCCTCAACTCTTCAGCTCAAGGTGAGCGCTCTACCGCTTGAGCCACAGCACCACTTCCGGTTTTCTAGTGGTTTATTGGAGATAAGAGTCTCATGGACTTTCCTGCCCGGGCTGGCTTTGAACCATGATCCTCAGATCTCAGCCTCCTGAATAGCTAGGATTACAGGCATGAGCCACCAGTGCCCAGCTGAGGATTCTATTATAAAAAGAAATAACAGGATAAATAGTAGAAAATAATACACTGGCCACCCCAAAGTTTCAGTGTGATGGAAACATAGAAAGGGGAGCTGGAAAGCAAACAGATGTGGACTCTGAACAACGTAAAATGGAGTTCTCAGCTTCTTCTCCAAGAAGCCTCTTGGTACCAAGCATTGATGGGCCTAGGCTTGTTCTATATGAGGCAATAGGCCAGAGGTGGGTCTCAGGAAGCCACTTGAGCTTCCAACAGTGATGGGGGATGCTAAGGGAGAGACACTAATAGCCTTCACAGTATGACCCCAGACTACAGGTTGCAGAATCCAATAGAATAAGGGGACAGTGGTGAGACCCCCACCCATCCAGCCCCTAGAGTCACTCAATAAGAACCACTCCTAAGTAAGACAGTGGATGTAAAGGTGGAGTCAGTCCAAGGGCACACAGACTCTAGAGTCAGACTCACTGGTTTCAAACCCCCATTCCTCCACTCACAGCTCTGTGCACTGAAGGAAAATTGCCTAATCCATTGTAGCCTCAGTTTCCTGGCAGATAACATGAACATCCTAATTGTACCACCTCACAAGACTGTGGAGAAGAGTAAATGAGATTACTCATGAGAGGTGCTTAGAAAAGATGCCCTCCTGAGACACAGGAAGACCCTGACGATTGTTAACTATTATAACTAAGTCAGAATCTCTGAGAGCAGGCCTAGGAGCCTGCATAGCTAACAAGCTCCCACTGGGATTCTTAAGATCACTCACTTGTGGTTTACCTTCCATCTGTCAGCCCCTGAATGAAACCTTTTGTGTGTTTTATCTCATGTAGTTTTATGAAGAGGAGCACACATTCCCCCACCTTTCTCATAAGGAAACAGAGCCTAGAGTGATTTCTGTTCATTGCTTAGGGCTAGATTCCCAAAGTTTACACTATCTAGGAATAGCATATTCCACCAGGATTCACAGCTTTCAGGACCTGAGCAGAGAGTGGCTATAACCAGCAATGGCAGCTTCTACCCCAGGGAATCAGATATATTGGGGAAGGGATGAAGCTAATGGGTAGACTTGATCCCCAGAAAGAACTGTGCTCCTCCATGGTCATATCACCCCTCTCTTGGTTTGCACTCTTCTCCCATGGCCTTATGCCCTTATATATGCAGCTATTTATGCTTATCATCCCTGATGAGATTTTTTTCCAAATGGGTGAAGTCTGACTCCAACATGCTTCTGAAGCACAGAGACAAGAACAAAAGAAAGGATTGAGGGCCTTCCCAGTCAAAAGTTTGATCTTCCTTCCAGTGTTATTAGATTTCTTGATTATAGCCATTCTAACTGGGGTGAGGTGGGATCTCAACATTGTTTTGATTTGCATTTCTACTATTGCCAGAGAAGCTGAGTATTTCTTCATGTGTCTTTTGGCCATTCTTTTTAACTCTTCAAAGAACTCTCTCTCTTTAAGTCTTTAGCCCACTTGTTGATGGGGCAATAGTTCCTTTGAGGATTTGTTTATGGAGGATTTAATTTTTTGAGTTCTACGTATGTTTTAGATATGAGGCCCTTGTCTGTTGTATAGCTAGTGAAGATCTTCTCCCAACCTGTGTGTTTTCTATTGATCTTGCTAGCTATGTCCTTTGCCATGCAGAAGCTCTGAAGTTTTATGCAATCCTCTTTGTCCAACCTTTCTTTGATTTGTTGTGTTTCTGGGTCTCTATTAAGAAACTTTCATCCTGTGCCAAGAAGTCCTAGAGTTTCTCCTATTCCTTCCTATAATGTTTGGAGGGTGTCTGCTTTTACTTCAAAGTCTTTGACCCATTTGGAGTTGATAATAGCTTCTGGAGAGAATGTGGCCAAAAGGGAACCCTACTGCATTGTTGGTGGGAGTGTGAACTTGTTCAACCACTCTAGAAAGCAGTATGGAGGTTCCTCAAAAGACTACACATAGAGCTTCCCTATGACGCAGCAATCCCACTTTTGGGCAATTAACCAAATGAAAAACAAGGCCACACTAAAACTATCAGCACAACTATGTTTATCGCAGCACTATTCGCCATGGCTAAGATATGGAACCAACCCAGATGCCCCTCAGTATATGAGAAGATTAATAAAACATGATACTTATCTATCTATCTATGAATTCTATGCCTCCATCAGAAAGAATGACACCACCCCATTTGTTAGGAAATGGGAAAACCTTAAAAAAAATCATATTAAGTGAAGTAAGCCATTCCCAAAGAAATTTAGGTCCAAGGTTTCCCTTATTTGCAATAATTAGTATACACATAGGATAATCTGATCAGATGAGCTGACAAGCTCAAAAGCTATGTATATATGTCCATATAAGATGATGCGAAGCAAAATGAACCCCAAGATATGGACACAAGAGGCCTGTCTTTGTTGTTATTGTTTTAAATGTACTATGTGATTTTTTTTCTGTTTCCTTTGTATGTTCTTCTCCCTATGGTATATCCCCTGTTGTTGCTATACTTGATTTTGGTCCCTGGTATTTTTTATACATTTGTCTAATCTGGGGAAGGAAAGGGGAATAACAAAACGCTGAAACATGGACACAGGATGACCCATTACAACAATGATACCCATAGGACAGTATATTAGAAATGAACTTCACAACTTCAGATGGGGTGGGGGGAAGGCATGAGGAAGCGTGGGGGAGGTGGGGGAAGGAAGAGATAGTGGGACAACAACGTGGTAAGGGGCAAAAATGATCAACAAGTACTCATTGCCTTACTCATGTAACTGTAACCCTTCTGTACAGCATCTTTACAATAAAATAATTTTTAAGTTTGATATTCCTCATGGTCTTTACCACACCTTGCATTCAATCTCATCTCCACTACCTTCTGGCTTGGAGATCATCAGCACATTCTTAATAACTCAGCATGTGCTTTGCTGTCTATAAAATGGCCACTATTGTCATTCCAATGAAAACATAGACTTGAAAGGTACCCATAGGTAATCAGCTAGTGTAGGAAAACAAGATACTTGCTCCATGTGACTAAACACTAGTGACATAGCAGATAGAGTAAATTTACTGTGTGCCTAACATGATGCTGCCTTTTTTTGTCATCCAAGGAAGACCTGGTCCTCCTTTCTATGTGTCTCCCCCCACCCGCCTTCTTTCAGAGCACCTCTGACATGGACTACATTTGTTTGGTGTCCACTTATTCCCTGAGCCATACCAGGTACCTTTCTGAAGAAGCAGCCCTTTGGACCCATGCCCCCTAGAAGGTAGCAGGGAAAAGGAGCCCAACAAGCCAAGGCGAGACTCCCTGCCATTCTGTGATGCTATTAACGAAGGACCTTAGTAACAAGAATTGAAGCCTTGGTTCTGATCAACAAGTCATGTAGGTAAGGCTATGGTTGTCAGCATAGCAAAATGCTACAGCATAGAGTCTCCTACTCTTGACCACTGGAAATCAGGGTCAAGCTCAGTTCTGGAAGGCACACAGAGGAAACTTCAAGAACATATGTTGAATAAGTGAATCATCCCAA
Source organism: Dipodomys ordii (assembly GCF_000151885.1). Lineage (NCBI taxonomy): Eukaryota > Metazoa > Chordata > Mammalia > Rodentia > Heteromyidae > Dipodomys > Dipodomys ordii. Next base: position 9,770,639 of record NW_012267283.1, on the reverse strand, counting down.
CACAAAGGAAAGCTTCTCATTTAAAAAAATTCTAAGGGTAGCCTTTCACACCAACTGCAACTTTCCTCCAGATATGCAGGCACCAACCTTGGCACACTCTCTGCCACAGATCCCTAGGTGAGGCTTTGTACCCTGGCATGTCACCTTTTCTCACAAAGCCCCACCACAGTCCTGAGTGCAAGAATTGTCTTGCTCTGATATAATCTCCCTTGCTCCTGACTCCTGCCCTAACCATCTACTCCAATTCCTAACCCTTATGCCTACACAGTTCATCCTTCAGATAGGAACTGAGTTCAAAAACCAGTCACTCAGAAGGTCTTTTTGAATGGGAGAGAAGAGTACCCATGTTCTGGATGATTACATCAGCCTATCAATCCAGTGCAAAGGCATTGGTCTATAGCAGGAGAGGGGTTATGTGAAGCTTCTTCCAGGGGAATGTTTGCCAAAGGAAGGATGTTGAAATCCACATTGGACTCATTAGAATGAGTTACTTGCGAACTATCAGGTTAGCTGGGATAACAGTGAAGAGATATATAATCAGGCATGGTTAAGATCTGCTCTTCTGGTTATTGGAAATAAGGGGATAATCTTACCAGACAAGCAGAAAAGGTCAAAAGTGAGATACATAGGACCATGCTAAGTGAAATGAACCCCAAGATATGGGCGTGAAAGGTTTTTTCCTTTGTTGTTGTTGTTTTTAATGTACCATGTGGCGTTTTTTTGTTTCTTTTGTATGTTCTTCCTCCTATGTTATAACCCCCATTGTCACTGTATTTGATTCTGGTGCTCTGCATCTTATATATACATTTTTTCTAATTTGGAGGGGAAGGGAAATAACAAAATGCTAAAATGAGGATACGGGTTGATCCATTATAATAATCAGATTTACAAGACACTATGTTGTAAAAGCACTTTACACTTTGGGGGGCAGGGGAGGAGTTGGGGAGGTAGGGAGGGAAGGGATAGTAGGGGAAAAACAAAGGAAGGGGTAACAATGCTCTATAGGGAACATACTTATTACCTTACTCAAGTAACTGTAACCTCTCTGTACAGTATCTTTACAAGAAAAGAAATTTTCAAAAAGAATTCAATATTTTAAAAAATCTGCTCTTTTGCAGAGGCAAAGAAATGAGCATCAGGTAATACACAAGGAAATGTCCAAGGGTGACAGAGGTCAGCCAGCGTATTGGGTAGCCATATTGTGTGGTTCTGTCTCCTTTCCTACTCGCTATGGGGAGAAATGATGCACTCAATGAATGGAAATTCTCCTAATAGTCACAGTCAAGGGTCTCAGAGAAATGCCTTTGCCTTCCATGGCCACAAATGCATCTGAGAATGAAACAGATAAGAAAATGATTCCCCAAAAGCAGAGCCTTAAAATTAATATTAGTATCTCAGAAAGAGGCAAGGAAGAAAAGGAATGAAACTCTCCCATTAGTTTTTAGTTTGAGAATTACCCAGCTTAAAAAAGGGGGGGGCGGAGGAAATTCCCTAATTTTTTTGGTAATAAATTGAGTGAGATCTAAGCAATACAAAGTGGGAAGATCCTGGTTACCATTCCCCTTCCACTTACACCTCCCAAGAGAACAAGAAGAGTCTCCTACACCATAACTGATCAACAAAATAGGAAGTGCTATCTTCCAAAAATAGAAGCTCTCCAAGACCCAAACTCTAGGCTTCAGCATCCTGTAGAAGAAATGTCAAGATCACTGAAGCCAGCATCAGAGGATAAGAATCACTTTCAAGTTGTTTGGGCAGAGACAAATGACCTAACCTTCCTGAGTTTCAGTTTCTGTATCTGCTTCCTCGTCTACTGTACCTATTAGAACATAAGGTTCCAAATATGATCAGAGCTAGCACATATCTTCTTCAACAGAAGTTTGTCTGGTCCCTCACATTGGCTTTGAGATGATTAATTAAATAGTCAATATTGAGTGAATTAATTAATTATAATGCATTATTTTAAGAGACATAAATAGTATAAAAATATAACAAAAATACATGGATCAAAACCTGACACAATATTTGTCATAAGATTGGAGAAAACAGCTGAAATAAAAGATGAGTTAAGGCATATGAAATACCTTGATCTCAGGGAGGAAAACCAAACTCTTCTGTAAAATAGTTTGGTCAAAATAGTTCAGAACATGTTTTCTAATTACCAGAATAATAACTGGTACAATTTCTCTGAACAATGGAGAAGCTGAAAAAAACCTCTGCATATTGTATTAAAACATAATCACATTAAATGAGAGAAAGAAGCAGAAAAGGAAAACTAATTAAACAAAATGACATAAGCACACACATACAGGCTGGGAAGGTGGTTCAGTGGTAGAGTGCTCGCCTTGCATGCATGAGGCCCTGGGTTCAATTCCTCAGCACCACATAAGCAGAAAAAGCCAGAAGTGGATGCTGTGGCTCAAGTGATAGAGTGCTAGCCTTAAGCTGAAGAGCTGAGGGACAGAGCCCAGGCCCAGAGTTCAGGCCCCACGACCAACCCAAAAAAAAAACAAACCACACACATATACATTATATGTTTTCCAAACAAAACAAAACATGCAAACGGGTTACCACTGCTTATTTAAAGATTCTTAGATTGTGTCAAATACCAACTATAGTTATTATTGAGATAAAGCAAATCAACATGAACATTTCAAGAATATTATATAAGTGGACACAAATATAAAGCATGCTCTAATACTATAGTCAGATTATATTGGATACCAGGTAAATTTGAAACATTATCATTTTATATGTCCCAAAGGGTACAATTGACAAGTTGTCAAAACATTGTGTGCATACTATATTAATGCACATCTCAACTTGGACTGGCCACAATTCAAATGCTTGCTAACCACCTATGGCTAGAGATTAGCATAATGGACAACACAGTTAGAAATTTTAATTTACTTTCCTATTCTAGAAAAGACTAGATGTCACATGTAGCAATGTTTTTAAATGAAAATTATGAAATGGTTTCTTCAAGGCAGCATCCTGAAGGTCACATTCATAAGGAAGTGCAGACCCTCTCACCAGGACAAAGCAATCTCCTTGCTACCTAGAGTGGTTTCAGGCACTGCCACCATATTGGGCCATGCTGAGTTGTGAGCACATAACTGGGACATTCCACACTTTGTCTTGCACAGTCCAGAATGTATCTGAGAATGACACCTTCAGAATCAGCACCAAGTCAGTCTTGCTGAAGAAGAAATAACCTCCATATGGTCAAGGTCCTAGGATTGAAAAACTTCCATGCTACTCACTTCTGGGCCATAAATTGCATGAGGCTTCTAAAGAGCAATTTTACCCACACTACGTTTCCAGCCATCATCAACTAATTAGGCATGTGTTTAAATTTTCTCATCAGATTGTACATTCAATTTTTAGAACAGAATATTATAGAATGTGCTTCTCAAATGTTTCTCTGTTGTTATCTTATTTAACAGTCATTATTTTATTGCGTTGGTGGTAAAAGACAAAGAAGTAGTAAGTTTTAGTGGAAACATCAAATCACTTGATATCATTTAGTTCTAAATTATTGACAGACATAAATCACTATATATGTCACTATATATAATATATAATGCACATATTATATATATAATGTATATATATATATATATATATATTTAGCAAATGGGGAATTGGTTTATGGATTCTCCATGGATACCAAAATGTGTAGATGCTCAAGTCCTTTACATAAAACAAAGTAGTATTTGCATATAATCTCTCATATTCTTTAAATCATCTCTAGGTTATTTGCAATACTTACCAAAATGTAAATGCTATGTAAATTGTTACTGTATTATACCATGTAGAGAATAAAGACAAGAAAAAATCAACAATATTTTTTTCGTTTAAATAAATATTTTTCCTGAATTTTTTTGGGGGGTCTGGTCATGGGGCCTGAACTCTGGACCTTGGCGCTGTCCCTCAGTTCTTCAGCTCAAGGCTAGCACTCTACCCTTGAGCCACAGTGCCACTTCCAGCTTTTCTTTTTTCTTTTTTTCTTTTTCTTTCTTTTTTTTTTTTTTTGCTTATGTGGTGCTGAGGAATCGAACCCAGGGCCTCATGCATGCAAGGCAAGCGCTCTACCACTGAGCCACCTTCCCAGCCCCTTTTTTCTGAATATTTTAAACACATACACACACACACACACACACACAGAAGCATCCAAGTTATAGGAAAGAAAATATTTGTTAGTGCTTCTGAACATGCACACATAGACTAGTCATTAATTCTTTTTCTGTTAGTTTCAAACAATGGCCTTAGTAATTAGAAATTCAAAATCTTACTTTTAATATTATTATATTTCAAATTCTTCTCCAGAGAAAGTGGACATTATTCTCAGTCATTTTGAGTCTGTGGTTCTAAACTATCGATGGAGCAGGTAGGATTGAAAAACCTTCACTGAGATGCTGAATTAGTGAGCTAAAACACCACTTTCTGTCTGTCACCATTTATCCATCACTTGTTATTGGAGTGCTTAGACATTTTGACAAGGATGTTATTTCAGTATTGAACTCTTACAAAAGAGAAGAAAATTTCAAAAAATATGATGAAAACATCTAAGGTCATTATATTCACCATTTCTTTGGATTGAATTTATTTCCTTTTTAACATTTTGCCGTACACACAGAAATTCTTCAAGGTAGAAGAAAGTCAAAACATCCTCTCTCTCCAAAAGAAAGAAGAAAAATATATATATTATATATAACACTATATAATATATATAATTCCCTCCCCCTCATTTTATTCTGTTTAAAAAATTTTTTAAAGTAGTTTGAAAGCTTCTTGGGAGGCAGAGATTAGTGGGTCACCTTTTTTGTTCCCATCCTGGAGCCTGGACTCAGGGCCTGGGTGCCATTCCTGAACTTTTTTGCTCTTGGCTAACACCCTACCACTTGAACCATAATTCCACTCTGGATTTTTTGCTGGTTAGTTGAAGATAAGACTCTCACAGACTTTCCTTTTGGAACTGTAATCCTCAGATCTCAGCCTCCTGAGTAGCTAGGATTACAGGTGTGGCTCACACACCAGGCTATGGTGAATCACTTTTTGAGGTTAGCTCTGGCATAAATGTTTGCAAGACTCCATGTGAACCAATGGCCAGGCATGTTCCTCTCATCCCAGATGCAGGAGAAGCACAATGGCTGGGTGTAGTGACACACACCTATGATCTCCAGTGGCACAGGGAAGCACAAGTAGGAAGATAATGGCCAGGACATAGAGTAAGCATGACCTTATCTTGAAAATTACCAATGCAAAAGGGAACTGTCACTCGAGTGACAGACTTGCCTGGCAAGCCTAAGACCCTGAGTTCAATTTTTAGCACATCAGTCATTAAAGTCCTTGTTAATGGAAATCATATATGGCAAGTGCCACACCTGCATTTTTAAAATTAAAATCTAAGTACAAGATAGCCCTCATCCCTTAAGACAGTTTTACTCTGGACCACATAAGGGCGGGTAAGAGACAAACGGAGAACAGAAGGGTAGGTGAATGTACTCATAATATTCAATTTACATATGCAAAAAATGGAATCAGGTAAATTGAAGAAATGGTGGGGGTGGGAGAGATGGAGGAGGAGGATGAAAGGGGTGACATTGATCAAGATGAACTGACATGCTGAATTGAAACCTTCTTGGGCAACTACTTAAAGATAATAGAAAATAGTTATCACTATGATTAAAGATGATTTCATTAATATCTGTGCTTTTCCTTTGGAGCTCAGTACATCTGTTTGCCATCACACGTATGTGCACAGTGACACACACAAATAAAGAAGTCTAAGAAATGCTTTCTGAAAGTTTTTGCTATCTCAGGTTAAGTAAGGAAATAGTAAAGGACTGCTGGGTGAGTAGCCATGAGACCAGATTTACCAGCAATGAAAGGAATATTGTGCCAGAAGGGACTATAAATATTGCTAAAGCAAAGCAAATGAATTCAATACCCCAAAGTTAAATTTCAGTGGACTGGCATATAGTATAAACAGGAAGTCAGAAAGATGCACAGTTTTCACTAAAGAATAGAATGAGACAAGATAAAGTAGGTAAGTGAGCACTGGCCAGTCTAGGGGCTATCCTTGTGGGAACAGCTGACCTGCCACCGCATCTTCTCTGGCATGGTTTCAACATGGGTGGTAACAAGAACATGTCTTTATAGCAGTTATTTCTCAGATGTCAAAGGTCACAGATTCCCCTGTAGATGTTGTTAAAAAGTAGACTCAATCAGGTGCCACTGGCTCACACCTATAATCCTAGCTACTCAGGAAGCTGAAGGCTGAGGATCATAGTTCAATGTCTGCCTGTGCAGGAAAGTTCTTAAGCCTCTTATCTCCAATTAGCCACCAAAAAGCCAGATGTACAGCTGTGGCTCAATGAGTAGAGTGCTAGCCTTCAGCAAAAAAAGCTAAGAGATGGTATCCAGGCCCTGAATTCAAGGCCCAATACTGGTACAAACACACACAAGACACAGAATACATACAAAGTAGAGTATACTACAATAGAATCATAAGATTCTCCCCTTACCCACCAAAGTTAGGGCCTCAAGCTCTTACTTGGCCTCCTTGCTTATTGCTAGAGGTCTACCACTTGAGTCATGGCTCCTATCTGGTGTTTTGCTGTTTCTTTTTGGATCAGGAGCCTTGTAGAGTTTTCTGTCCAGACTTGCCATGGATCATAATCTTCTGGACAGTCTCCTGTGTAGCTAGGGTTACAGGTATGAGCCAGCAGCACCCAGTGCAAGTTCACATTCTAATGAGCTCCAAGGTAGTGTTGATGGTACTAGGCTGAGAATATGCTTGAGCAGCAAGATCTCAAGTAGGCAACAGAGCCTTGTTCTAAGTCAATGATAATTTCAGTGGAACACTTTCTCCTGCTTTCATTTTTGCTCTTCATAACCCCAATAGCTTTTGGGAAAAAATAAGATTTCATAGGAATCATACACAATAAGGAATATACTAAGCCTATGTCGGGACAGGTGCAAGGATCCTCACAAGGCAAGAGAAAGAAATACTGTGTCCTCAAGGAGGTCATGGTCCATAGAAAATATAAAAGCCTTTGAACACCTTCATGTCTTAGGAGTGACTTTGGGTACATACAAAGATGGCCAAGGAACAGGCCCTAGTGAATCTACTGACAATAGCACTGGAGATTCAAGTCTTCGAAATGGCTTGGCTCTGAATTTCTGCTATTAAGCAGAAATTCTTAATTTCTAAGAAGAAAATAAAGTAAGAAGAAAGAATTCCACAAGCAATAATCATCAGTAAGCCTAAGTCAAAAATCCCCAACCCCAGCAGCAACATTATCTAAGCCAAATTCATCAAACCCAAGGAGGCTTTAACAGGAAATGTTAGCAAAAGAATTGAGGAAAGAATACACAAGCACACACACACACACACACACACATATTATATACATATATACATATAATATATGATATATATTATATATATGTGTGTGCATGTATATATATGTATATATATACATACATACATATATATATATATATATATATATATATATATCCCTAGTCTCTATCCCCAACTCTTTGTCAAGAAATCACCAAACAATATTGTTTTAGCATTTGCTGTGATCCAGGCACAATAAAATGTCCATAAGTATTATCATATCCAATACTCACAACAAATCAATGTAGCAAATGCTGCTGTTAACCCTAATTTTACACATGAAGAACCAAATTTAAGACATATTAAGTAACATGTCATAGGCCAAAACAGCTACTAAGGAATAAGCTCAGATTCCATGCAAATACTGGTTAGCATTGTTTTCCTAGTACAAATATTTTTCAAAGTTGATAGGCAAGTTAAAGTCAAAATATAATTTAAAATGATCAGAATCATATCTACCCAAGTTACTTCATAGGGGGCTTATGAAAGTCCAGTGAATAAGAGACTTGAAATTGCTTGTGAAACATCTGTGGCCAAACTAGAAGAGAAACAGAGACTGAAATATGGACAGAGACAGAAAAGAAGAGGGAGAAGGGGAAGAGAGGGGTGGGGAAGGGGAAGGGAGGCAGAGATAGACAGGAGAGAGCAACAGAGCAAGCAAAGGTGCTTTGTAAACTATAGAGAATGAGTTTGTTGTTGATTTGGTTGACGTGACTTGTGATTTATCACTACTAGGTCCTGAGACTATGCAGCCCAATCAAGGCTGCACAATACATTAATATTTCTCCTAGAGCTAGGAGATAAAAAAGACCTCTTTGAACTCTAAACTTCAATTTTCTTGGCCTTGGTATCATTCTGTGCCAATTCACATAAATGAAGTCAAATTGTGAAGACTATTATGTCCCTGTTCACCGAAAAATTATGATGTAATTCTCTCTTTGACACACAAACACACACACCACCACCACTACCACACCATACCACACCACACTACATAACATCACATAAGTCTTAACATCCTCTTAATATCTAAGCAAAAAAGGTGAGAGCCATACAATATTAATAGGTCCTCAAGATTGAATGAGACAGTAGAAGAGTTAACATTTTCTCTATTGATTTGATTTTACACTGTCTCTTCCTTGGAGAGAAACTGGAGTTATGATGGACTCAACATCAAGCATAGAAAACCATTGTTTTCATTTATATGGCTCAATGTTTATTTATTAGAACTATAACTGTGCAAGTGTTAGAATCACAGAGGTGAATAAGAAAAGCTAAGCCATTTGGAAAATACAAAGGTAAATTAGACTTGAGCACGACCCTTAAGAAGCTAATACCTAATTGTGACAAAAAAAAACCACATATAAACAAAGTTAAACTGACATTGAGATATGGAATCCTGTGAAACAGATACAATGCTGATAGTAAGAACAAAGGGAAAATTGTGTAGAGTATTCACGAACATAGAATTGATCTCATAAGCAATGGAGAACCACTGGGATTCTACACATGACAATACAGTAGTGAGCATAAGGTTTAGAAATGATGAATTAGAGAAAAGAACGACAGAAGAGGATGCAGCCTGGGAAGAGGTGTGTGTTGCCCACATGCACAGCGTTGGCACAGAGGACCTTTCTGCTACAGAAAATGCTGAAGAAACATGTCCTGAATGTAGAATTATTTAGTTAGAAGGGAGCATGTGCAAAAGTCAAGGAAAACCAGAAGTTTGGCTGGTCATAGAGGTAAAAATCATGTTCTGCCAACGTGTTAGAATGGTAAGAGACAGGGATGGGTGGAAGATATGCAGACAGTTTCAGGCTGTGATGAGAGACTCCTGGACATTCAAACCCTATAACTGGATGATATTTTACAATTCTAGCCCAGAGCTATTTGCAATGTGTATACACACACACACACACACACACACACACACACACACACACACATATTACATAGGTGATATTTTTAAGGCATGTTTCAAAAAGTTTGAGGGGATAAATGGTAAGTATTCTACTATAGCTTGGTTGTTGTTCTGGTGTTATAAATAACATTTGCTACGCATTTAGTCATTTTAGCTGTCTGGCATCTTACCAGACAGCTGTTTCTTCAAAGTAAAATCCAGCTTCACATTCATTCTGAGGGACCTTCCAGGACCCTTTCGCCATGGTGTTTGATTTGTAGAAATCCCTACTCTGGACTAGACTGCATTCTTAGAAACAATTATAAACCTTGAAGATAATTCTCCAAATTCCCCACTTCTGCTCCATCTAACCATAGCCAACATTTACCTGAAAGACTCTAATGAAGAAAATTCCAAACCTCCTGATTAAGACATTCTGGCCCTTAATTCATGAAGCTCCCATGGTTTGAAATCTGAATAGTCAGATAGATCCCTCCTTTGAACTCAAGTTTATTCTTTCTTTACAAGGTTTCCATGATTCTAATCTATCTCTCTATGATAATCAGACCCAAAGTCTCTCTTCCACAAGCCATGCCATGCTCTAGGGAAGGACTGAGCTGCTCTTTTTATTTGTTCTTTTCTGAGTAATCCAGTGTCTCAGAGTCTGTGCCTGAGACCTCCTAGATACAAAGAGAATTAGATATGGTTCCTGTTTCAGTACCTTATCTTCCAATATGGAAACTGAAGTAAAATAACTTACAGGAAAGGGAGAGAATGCTCAGAGAGGAAAAAAAAAAGTATACATGAAGTTGAAAAGGGAGTGATGACTTTCCTATGGGAGGAAAATGAAACTTATAAAGCAGTACTTGAAGAACAGAAAAGGGGGAAGATGGAAGGTAATGTTGAAGGGGGCAGAAATGATCAACACCTACAGCTGGGCATGGGTGGCTTACGTCTGTACTCCTAGCTTCTCAGGAAGCTGAGATCTGAGGATCACAGTTTGAAATCATCCCAGGCAAGAAAGTCCGTGAGACTCTGATCTCCAATAAATTACTTTTAAAAGCCAGGAGTGGAGCTGTGGTTCTTGTGGTAGATTGCTAAGCCTTGAGCACAAAAGTTCAAGGATAGCACCCTGGTCCTGAGTTCAAGCCCCAGGATTGGCATGTGTGTGCACGTGCACGTGTGCACGCGTAAACACACACACACACAGAGGCCAACATCTTGAGGCAGTGATAGAAGACACTAGCCTCATAATCTAGAAGTATGAAGACAAGGTACAAACAAGAATGAGGATAGATAAAGTCATGGCGTCTGAACTCAAGAAAGAATACTGTTTTAAATCAGCATAGGTTTTATACTAATCCATAAACTTTCTTCTGTCTGTTATCAGTCAGCTGAACATGGAGACAGGTAGAAAATGAGTCATTTTAAATATAAGATACTACACCCCCTTAAACCCCCCCCCCACCAGCTTAGTATGATCAGGAAGGACAGTATTCACTCTTGCACTGAGAGCAGTAAGTGGGAGAATCCTTTGTACATTATTTATGTTGCTAAACTCCCAAGCATTTAGATGAAATATCATCATTTAGAATGAAGACTTCCTAAGATCCTAAACTACATAGGAGCACATAGGAAGAGTATCAGTGCAGTAAATCAAATGGAGAAACAAGCAAATCCTAAAATGCTCATGCCAAAATATGGTCATTTTCTCCCCTGTTGCCAGCCTGAGTAATGTGTCCATCAGTTCCACCCAATAGAGTCCTCAAAAAGAAAAAAACACAGTAAAGTGAAATAAAGGAAGGTTCTGTTAACCAGATTAAAGACTCACAGAGGAGAAAAAAGACCCCCAAATAAATGGATTGGAAACTCCATTTTGCCAGTCATGCCAAGAGCTAAGCCCCACTTCAATTATTAGGGATGTGTGAACCCCTCGTAATGTTTTCACAAGAGTGTACCGAATAGTCACAGTCTCCCTGGGACCACCACCACTAAGCAATGGCATTTTTTGTTTGGTTGGCTAAAGTGTTTTTTTGTTTGTTTGTCATATCTGCAGAAGGGACTTTCTTTTGTCAAGATACAAGATCTTGTCACCTGCAATTCTGTAGGCACAAAAGGGAAAGAAAACATTTTTTGAGAAAAATAGTAATAAATTAAAAATGCATAGTCAATAATACCTTGAACTCAGATAAATTTGGTGGCAAATATTTTTTTTAACTGCAGCATAACTGATTAAAAACTGGTGCCTGGCACCAGTGGCTCATGCCTGTAATTGTAGCTACTCAGGAAGCTGAGATCTGAGGATCGTGGTTCGAAGCCAGCTCAGTCAGGAAAGTCCATGAGACTCTTATCTCCAATAAACTACTCAGAAAAAGCTGGAAGTAGAGCTGTGGCTCAAGTGGTAGAGTGCTCGCCTTAAGCACAAAGAGGCTCAAAGACAGTACCTAGGCAGGATCTGCACTAAAAACAAACAAACATGAGTCAAAGGGTCTTATAAAGGTAAACCAAAGACTGGGCCTGGTGGTTCATGCCTGTAATGCAAGCTACCTGAGAAGCAGAGGTAGAAAAATCAAGGTCCAAGACCAGCCAGAGTAAAATGGCAAGGCTTTATCTAAAACGCAAACTAACACGAGGTGGAATGAAAGTTAAGTGGTAAAATGTCTAGCAAGCATGAGGCCTGGAGTTCAAAACCCAGTACTGACCAAAAATAACACAGCATATCAGCTTCACAAAAATAGATATGGCTACTACTAAGACAATATTACATTTCCGTTCATAGCTACATCATCTGTGACATCTTTGTCCTCAGAGGATCGCAACTAAAATGAGCACAGCTAAACAAGAGTGACCAGCAGCTACACTGCCCTAGAGAAAGCAAGGTAGGGTAGCCAGTAAGATTTTTCTCTAGCCTTTGCCCTACTAATTCAACATCTCTAATAAAGGAAGATACTCAATATGACAGGTAACTCACTTGGAAGATGTTGAAGAAAGCTGCAGAAGACCCTATGGGTTTACAGCATTGATGTATTGCTTTTTGTGAGGAGGATGGGGATGGAAAATAATGGTTTTTAATCATATGAGCTGGTTAAGTAAAAAAGAGAAAAGGAATAGAAAATAAAAGGACCTGCTCCACCAAGAGTTTACTATATATTTTTCTTTGAAAGTTCTAAAAAAGAAAACTGTAATTACCAGGAACCAGCATAAAGTCCATAAAGCTTCAAAAGGCATATTTAAAATGTTTTCTCTGTCTCTTTCTGTCTGCCTTTCTGTCTCTGTCTCCCTGTCTCTTTGTCTCTGTCTCCTTGTCTCCTGTTTCTGTCTCCCTGTCTCTCTGTCTCTCTCTCACACAAACACACACACACACACACACACACACATACGCACACACATACACAGATTTGACATGTTGAATTCCTACAACAGCTTGTCGTCCATCCTGTCAATTTCCACAGTAAATGGGCTTCTATAACCATGTAAAACACAAAGCTCAATCCTAATAATACAATTGGGTAGAGAAGTAGCCTCAGTAAATAACACAGAAAAAGAATGCATTGATTCCTTAATCTTCTATTTATATTTATAAACACTTTTTCATAGATTATATCTTTACTTTTCCTTTCTTTTCTTTCTTTCTTTCTTTTTTTCTTTCTTTAATCTTTTATTTATATTGATAAACATTTTGTTCATAGATTTTTTTCTTTTCTTTTCTTTTCCTTTCTTTTCTTTCTTTCTTTCTTATTTTTTGGTACTGGCTACAATCTCAGGATGTTATACTAGCAAGTCAAGTGATTTGCTACTGAGTTACATCCTGGCCCTCTTCATAGATTATATTAATTACCTCTTTCTTTCTATATCCTCTTGTGACTCCCATGAATATGGGATTGGTGGCAGGATTGGTAGCACCTATACCTACTCTGCTGGATAAGGACAACTTACGGATGTATTGCTCATCTCATTTTGAACAATTGGAGGTGCTATAATATTTGAGTCATTTGGAGCCGGGCGCTGGTGGCTCACGCCTGTAATCCTAGCTACTCAGGAGGCTGAGATCTGAGGATCGAGGTTCAAAGCCAGCCCGGGCAGGAGAGACCGTGAGACTCCTATCTCCAATAAAAACCACCAGAAAACCGGAAGTGGCGCTGTAGCTCAAGTGGTAGAGCGCTCGCCTTGAGCTGAAGAGCTGAGGGACAGCGGCCAGGCCCAGAGTTCAAGCCCCACGACCGACAAAAAAAAAAAAAAATATTTGAGTCATTTGGAATGGCAGCCCTCCAGTTCTGAAGAAACTACAAAACTTGTTCACCTCAAGAAATTTGTTGGCTTTGCTGACACAGCGAGTATAGATGAACAAGTGATCTCATCAGCATAACACAGCATCACTCCAGGTAGCCTCTTCTTGCTGACCATCCGGAGGCCAGGCTTGCTCTGTGGGACTGGGAAAGGGAATCTTCAAGAGCCTGAGCTTGACACCAACATGACATTGTGAGATATCATTAAGACCATGTTTCTACATTATGTAGTAATTTGTAGCCCTATTAAGTGTCCTTTGGATCAAAAACAGAACATATACCTCGGTTAATGTCATTATTTAGATTTTGTTTTCTTTTTGATCTTGTAAACGTCAAAAGAGCAAGTCAGGGTAAGTCGTCTGAGGTTAAAACCCGGAAAGAATTACAAAATGCAATCATACATTTGGTTGGAATTTCCTTTTTGAACACAAACACACATCAAGTTCACCAACCCTCATCTGGTACAGGAGAAGCCAGAAGTATGAAATACCCCTACTTTGCATTATACTTGGCTGAAGGAAAACATGGCTTGAATATTCATGTAGTTGTCCAAAGAGTCAGGTTGAATGTACCAAGGACAGCAGGAAAAGGTTGTCTACTGGAATAAAGATTGCTAGCTTCAACCCCTTACAAATCCTAAAAATATGGGTAAATCTGGAGGAACAGGTTCATACATGCATTGTCTATTTTACGGTTTCACCATATATTGTCTGTCAGGATTACTCTGTTAGTGGTGGATTTTAGGTCCGAAGACAGGGCAATTTTTTTGGCCATTTTTTCTCCTGGGAATTTCTGAGTACTCTTTTGTGATCTCAAGATCTTAAGATCTAAGTTGCAGCCGAGTGCCAGTGGCTCATACCTGTAATCCTAGCTACTCAGGAGGCTGAGATCTGAGGATCATGGTTCAAAGCCAGCCCAGGCAGGAAACTCAGTGAGACTCCTATCTCCAATAAACCACTAGAAAACGGGAAGTGGCACTGTGGCTCAACTGGTAGAGTGCTCACCTTGAGCTGAAGAGCGCAGGGACAGCGCTCAAGCCCAGAGTTCAAGCCCCATAACTGACAAAAAAAAAAAGACCTAAGTTGCTCTTATGTTTGTACTATTACTCTCTCGTTTTAGTAAAAATTCCTCTTTCATTTGAACCACTTTTTTAAGTTGGGTATGGGGGTGGAACTCAACTATGAGCAGCTTAACAGAAAGCAACGTCCAGATGTCTTCTGCTGGTAATTTATTGGAAATCACAAACTGAGGGAGAACACTGTATTTATGGAAGTCTGTAAAGATGATAAAGAAGAAGCTAAGGATTACCAATCATATTATCTCAGAACAATAAAAAAATTCAAAGAACTCCCAAAACAACCTCTCATCCTAGATGTGCTCCTGAAGATGGATAGTCTCTTCTTGTTACCCACTGTGGTCAGTACCTCCAGCCAACACCACTCTACCATGTTGTACTGCATGAGGACAATTTTTTCTGTACTCAGTTTCTGTAGGCTTTCTATGAACAGTCAAAAACAAGGAAATATTCTTTTCATTAGAACTCAACGGCTGGAAAGTCCTCTGAGAGCAAAATTGATATGTGTGGGAGTAAATGTGGTCATTGAGTACATTGGTCATTATATTTTCATTATTCAAACTTAAATAGAATATTATAATATTGTAACTAATACTATGCATAAGGGAACTCTCCATGAAGCCCATCATGTTTCATCTTCTTTTTTCTTTTTTCTTTCTTTCTTTTTTTTTTTTTTTTGTCAGTCATAGAGCTTGAACTCTGGGCCTGGGCGCTGTCCCTCAGCTCTTCAGCTCAAGTAGAGCGCTCTACCACTTGGGCCACAGCACCACTTCCGGTTTTCTAGTGGTTAATTGGAGATAAGAGTCTCATAGACTCTCGTGCCCGGGCTGGCTTTGAACCGTGATCCTCAGATCTCAGCCTCCTGAGTAGCTAGGATTACAGGCATGAGCCACCGGCACCCGGCTCGTGTTTCATCTTTGTAAACAAAAGTCACTTCACAATCTGGATGTCTTACTTATCTACTTTTGTTTTCTAAATAAATAAATCCTTTTTTCCCAAGGAAATATCTTTATCTTTATCTTATTATTTATCTAAGTCCAAGGTGTTATAAATATTCTCTCATAAATTTGAATTTAGTTTCTAACAGCTCACTGGTGAGCTTCCAAAGGCCCAAATGATCATAGATTTCTTATAGAATATGCCATTAGATATAGCAAGTGTAATTTGTCCTCTGTATCCACAGAACAGAAAGAATTGTGACCAGATGAAATAGAATGTAAATATCCAAAATGTTAACCTATTTATAATACATGACCACTGGAAAGATGGGAAAGAGGAACTGAAACCCTGCTGCCTAAAGGTAAATGACTAAGGGGAGATTTTGATAATTTTTACTAAGTTTCTCAATCTGATCATTTGCGTGATGTTTCTGAACACTGAAAGAAAGCATAAAATCTCAATATAGTGAAACTTTAGGAAGCCTGAAAGTGAGAAGGTAGAGGAAAGTTAAGTGGCTTCCCTTTTATTCTTAAAGTTCTCTATTTTCATAGCTTTAAAAGAGTATTTCACATAAATGCTATTAGGGAAAAAAAACTAGCCAAGTGAAATAGAACACACCTATAATTCCAGTTACTCAAGTAGCAAACATTAGGAAGATCTCAGTTCAAGGTCAGCCTGGGCAAAAAGTTAGGGAGCCCTGATCTCAACAAACAAGCCAGATATATGTCCTATGCCTGCAATCCTGACTACATACAATTGCGTAAGTAGGAGGATCATAGTCAGAGGACTAGTCTAGGCAAAATGTGTGAGCCCCTATGTGAAAGAAAAAAAACTGAAGTAAAAATGGACTGGCAGTGTAGGTCAAGTGGTAGGGTGCTTACCTAGCAAACATAAGGCTCTCAGCCCAACTCCAATACTACAAAACAACCACAAAACCAAGAACACAGAAATCATTAAGGATTTCTCCAATCTTTTCACGTCTTTATATCTAAGAAGCTATGACTGTGAAAGTAGTGGAGATTATTATATTGCTCCAATCCAACTATATATCTGCTTTAGGCATATATTGTTCCATCTCTCCTAGTTCTGTAAAATTCTGTCCTGAAAGTCCCCAGATCTGACTGAGCCTCTCAGACATAATGCAAGAATGCCTTTGTATTTGTGACTCATGAGGCTCTAACTTCATTTGCAGCCCCAGTTTCAGTTTAGGTTCCCCTTAAGATTCCCTCTCAGGAGACAGAAAGTGAGAGGTTCTCTGGCATTGAAAGTAGGAGAAATACGTACTAAACAGCACAATCAATATGAGGGACAGGGATAGGTATAGAAACAACCATAGACATTGCTTATCTCCTGGTTGGTTGTGCCAACACTGACCCAAACAACACACTATGGACACAACATACTGTGGGGTGATATTGAGAATTAACAAACAGTTTACCTTGCTCTCTGGTTTTATTCTGGACACACTTCACAATATCAACACAAAGAAATTCTTACAATAAAATTGAAAAATATAAATGAAATCGAAAAACAATACAAGAAAGTAAAACCCAAACCAAACTGAGAAAAACAGCCTGACATTGATAAGCAACCGCAACACCTTCACAGTTATGGATTACAGAGTTCAAGTTCATTAAACTCCTGCAATGTGGCTAGTTGAACTAAGATACTGAATTCTTAAATTCAGTTAATTTATATTTATACAAATAGCTACATGAGGCTGGAAGCTACTCTACTGAGCAATGTAGGTCTGTGTTAATTTAACAACAAAGCCTAGAAGCTCTCTGAATATGCAATGTAAAGGGCAATGGCTTAGAGTCTAACAAAGGGTTGCGCCAAGGCCCTTTGTCTAGTAGAGGATTAAGAAAAAGCTAGAACCAATATAATATGAAGACAGGGTAAGTAAAAAAGATGCTAATCCCAAAGAAGGGAAGTCAACCAACTATGATTTGCGTACCATCTTAACACTGAAACTTCTTTGCAGAGGATTCAAAATTTGAGCTGACAGTGGAAGATTGAACAGGTGTTGTATTCGTTTTCCATTGTTAATAAGCAATTGAAGACTTAAAACCACATATAATTCATTATGCATTATTTTAAAGTTCCATTGGTTAGAAAACCAATATGGGTCTCAATGGGTTAAGATTAAGATGTCTGTAACACTGCCTTACTTTTTTGAAGCTTTGCAGAAAATTTTACCTTCTTACCTTTTCTGCCTCTTCGGGGACACCCACATTGCTTGGCTTGTGGCCCCCTTTATCCATGTTCAGATCCAGCAAAGCTGCATCTCTGCGCGCCTTTGTTTCATTGACAGACATGTCTCTGACCCTGTCCAGGAAAAGTTGTCTGCAATCAAAGACCAATGTGATTAGACTGGGCCTACCCAGAAAATCTAGGCAAACCATCTCATCTCCAGATATTTAATTAATCACATCTGCAAAGTTCTTGTTGCTATATAAAGTAACACACTCACCAGTACCAAAGATTATGAAATGGACATCTTTGGATATTATTGGTTTGCTTACTAAAGACTTTTAACAGAGATAGGAGATGCGGAAATAAAGGAAGAGATAGGAGATGAAGAAATACGACAAGATACAGTCCAGGAGCAAGGCAAATCAGAAGAAGATAGCCCCCTATAACTGTTGATTAACTCATCTGATGGGCCAGTAGCTCAAACTCCCTCTGAAAGATATACCATAACACACGCTGGTGAGCACATGAGCTAATTTAATATGCTGACTTACATTCATTCCTGCCCTATGCTTACCAAGAGCCAGTCTAGTTTCTGAGAATCCTATTTAGGCCATTTGTTTTTGTCATTTAATTAAATACTACATAAACTGGTAGGACTGTGAAACACAAAGATTTACTCTTCCCATGCAAATTAAGTTGAGTAGCTTGAGAGGATTCTTTAATTGGAACATCCTAAAAAGTTTTGCTAATCCTTTAGATGTAGGCAAGACAAATACCATGATTTTGGAAAAGGAAGTAAAATCTCAAAGTATCTATTTTCCTATGGTCTTTCAAATGAATACCAGTGTTTAATGAATACCATGTTTAATGAATACCAACAGTGGGTTCCTACAAAAAATGTTAGAAGGTACTTCACATGATCTCATTTACAAGCCCAACCTTAGTCCTTTCTCATGTGAGTATACACTCACATAAATTTTTTAAGGTACTTGTATTATTTTTATGCAGCTTTTTTGGTCAACTGTTCTTTTTAATAAACTGATTATAAACTAAATAATAACAAATAATAAATTGTATAAACTAAATATGCCATAATAGTGGGCTCCTACTGAATTTGCAAAGCAGAGATGATACAAATGTCCTGGTGAGGAATGTGAACATTGCCATGAGCAGTAAGGAAATAGTGAGCTCATTTGTTTTACTTTTGTTATTTGATAGGAAATCATTTTAAACATGCCAATGGAAACACTAAGAAATCCTAACAGCTGAGGACAATGCTTTGTGAAATTGATCTGTAGCACAGGCTTACTGCTTCAGTTTTCCATAGCCCAAGTTGTTTCCGCATATAGCAAAAGCCATTGGATTCTCATCCCCAAGGATGGTCTTGCTTCTATGATTCTACACTGGCTCTGTCCACTAGTGTAACCACTAGCTACATGTGGTTGTTGGGTCCTGAAAGGTGACTAGTACAAAATGAGACATACTGGGAGGGCAACCCCAGATTTTTAGAAGATGTAATATGAAAACAATGTCTAAAAACCCCATCAGTAATGTTTTACTTACCACATGTCAAACTGCCAATCTGAAGTTTATATTGGGTGAAAGAAAAATGTACTAATTGTACCTGTTTCTTTTTGGTAAAATGTGGCTACAGAAAAATTTAAACCTACATATTCTCCTCACCTCTGTGGCTCATGTTATATTTTTCTCCTGAACAGCAATGCCATTGTCTACATCACTCCTAACATGAATCTGTGGGTTCAAGGCCCCACAACCCAGCCAACAGTTTCGGGTTTCACATTCCTCTTATGGAGTGTCTAATCATAAACAGGGAATTTATCACATTCTGACTTCTTCATGTTGGAACATGATCTGGTTTCCTTAATTTTTTCCCCTAGAATGTTTAAGGCTCTAGAGCTAGTTGCTTTGCAGAGATCTAAGGTCAGTCCTACCAGGTTCCTCAATGGTGACTGTCCCTGCTAGAAAAGCAGAGAGTAGCAAAAGGATGGGGTCTAAGGATAGCACATGTTTTTTGATTTTCAAAAAAGTGGTCAGCGGGACAGCTGTCAGAAAGTTCACACCAAAGACCTCAGAGCTGAGGAGGAACCCACAGGTAGGATGCTGACAAGAGCACACACACAGCTCATCTCAGTCTTGAGTGTTTTAACAAAGACCCCAAGAACAGAAAGCCTCCTCCCAGCCACGTACAATTCCAAAGTGGCATGTTACCAAGTAGGATCTTTGTAAAATGCCCATGGCAAAGCAATGAGTTCAGAAAGAAAAAAGAAAAGAAACAGCTCTGCAGCACGGAGACTGTATTCAGGACTCAGAAAGGCATCCCTGCAAATCACCTCATCCTTGTGCAAACAAAGCTGAGTACACCCTGATTTATTGCCCACCCAGAGAACTGTACAGATGCTTTCCTGAAACCGTGGAGGGTAGTCTTTGTGTTCAGGTTGCCTATGGACATGGCCTGGGAGACCAGCATTTTGACTCTGGTTTAAAGGCAATTCTGATTCTCTTGGCTGCTAAGTAATTTCTACAGAAAAAAAATTAGTATTCATGTGCACTTTCATAAAGTTGAGTTTATGTACATGCACATGTAGAAGTGTCTTATGTCATACATGTTATTTAACATTTGAGCATATTAACTTATGAAAATGCAATGGATACCTAAATATATTGCAGCATTTTTTAAAAGCCCATTCACTATCAAAACAATTCCCATGAGTCAGGCTGATGAATGTGTGTCAGTTTGATCTTAAAAATCTCTACTTAGCAGGATAGCTTCTGCTGGTAGATTACCTCTTACAGTTTCATCTTAAGGTATTTCATAACATCTTTTAAAACACTATTTCCTTCTGTTCTTCAGTATTACAACATGCTCATTATTTTGCTCTCATAGTTTGAGACAATTTAAACCTTTATAATTCTTAGTTTTCAAAATAAGCTTTTTAATGACTGGAAGGAAGGAAGGAAGGAAGGAAGGAAGGAAGGAAGGAAGGAAAGAAAGAAAGAAAGAAAGAAAGAAAGAAGCAAGAAGGAAAGAAAGAGGGAGAGAGAAAGAAAGAAGAGAAAAAGGGAAAAAGACAAAAGAAATAAATAGCACAAAGGTCCTACAAAGTCAGCCAACTAATGTAAGTTTAGACCAGATTTCTATTTGTGATTTGTGAACTTAGTCAGGAGTCATCATAAATCTAAGCCCATTTCCTTATCCATAAAAGAGGGTTCATAAACTAGACCTGCCTTTTTCACAAGAGTTTATAAGGAGTATCTGGAAATTAATTTTGGAAATTTTAAAATATTAAGTAGCAGAAAGAATAGGTATTATAGTCACTGCCATTGTTCTAGTGTGACTCATGCCTAAGAAGAAGCGACATTGAGGAGTTCTTTTGTACAATGAGACAAGGAAGAACAGGTATGCGATTCTAACACCCACCTGTCCTGTGACTTCATTCATAAAATTCATGAAGGAAATTTAAAATATTCCCCCAGATTTCCCATTAGAGTCACTTTGGCTTTAAAGGAGACAAGAGTCAAAATCTAACAAAAACTTTTATTCTAATTTGTTCTGAAATAAGAGTTTTCAATCATCACAACTCCTTAAATTAGAATAGATCTTCAAAAATAGATACATGCAAACATTCTTTCCTAAATTTTTTTTTCATGTACAAGTGTGCAGCCTGCTATGTAATGTCACACATTAAAATAACATTGGCATGGAATGAAGATTTAAAAAATTCTTTCTCTGGAAATAAGCATATGTTATTAAAATGATATATCATTGGTAGCCAACTACTAGAAAAGATTCCACATTGAAGTGTTTCACTTCAGAAGTGATTTGGAGTATTGTGACATTGTGCAATAAATATAGGACTTAAAAGGCAAGAGATTTGGGCTCTACTTTCAGACATTCAACTAACTTAACTAAGACTTGAATATAGAATTTACTTCCATGAGCCTTACTTTTCTCCTGAGCAGAGTAGATTAACATGACATTCCCACTTGCCTGTTTCATATGATAAGATACGAATAAAAAGAGCCTTTCCAACTATAAAATAGTGTAGAGGTACAAAAATTAAGAAATCCAGTTTATTTAGAAGTTATTATTTGCCACAGCTCTTTGAGCCATATTGAGTGAGCTCAATATATCTCACTCCTGGAGTGTATATTGATAATTTTGATTTTCACACATTTTATCTTAATGCTAAAGTAATAATAACCTTGACCTTAATAATAATCTTTTCATCTTTCTCAAACTTCCTCGAGTCATACAAACTTTAAGTGCTCTGACAAAGCTATATTTGCTCCAAGGCACAAATATTATTCATACACTTTCTAGACTAGCATATTAGAAAAATCTAAATAAATTGAAAGTATTGACACCTCACCCTCTATCATACAATAAAAGGAAATTAATAAGATGAATGTGAGACTTTGGAGTATTAGAAAATTCCATAAGCACAGTTTATTTACTGTAATTAAAAACATGACTAGACAATACCAAAACTGTCCCTGAAAACACAATATGTCTATTCAATGAAGCAAAGTAACTCTCAGGGAAAAGTCATTAGGTTACATATCTTACCATAGCAAAAATAAGAAAAAAAATCTGAACATTTTAAAGGACCTAAAGGCAACTTTCCTTAGTTTGCTATGTGTTGCTATAATAAAATAGTTGAGAAATCTAGGAAATATATACAGAAAATAAAATTACTCTCCCATAGGTCCCTCCAAGTCTTCTATCCATGCAATCACTTGATAGAAGGACAAAGAGAAGAAGAGGGAGAAAGAAAAGGGAGCTGAACTCACCATTTTATGATATTAGTTATATCCATGAAAGCAGAGCCCTTATATCCCAATTTCCTCTTAAAAGTCAACTTCTTAATACAATGCCAATTAAATTTCAACACAAGTACTGGAAGAGTCAAGTATTTAAGCCCTAGCATAACCAAGAACTAACATTATCCATGGGGAAAAAATAGCAAGCTTTCTTATAATATCAGGACAAAAGCAAGGATGCCCACTTTGACCACTTCTACTCAACCTAGTACTTGAAGTACTAGCCAGAGCCATTAGGCAAGAAAAAGAAATAAAAGTCACTCAAATTAGGAAGGAAGAAATAAAGTACAGATATATGACAAGTCTTAAGTGTATAAAGCCTTAAAGGTGTCACTAAAAAAAAAGTAATAATAGAAGGAAAAGCATAATATAAAAATCAACAAGAATCACATGCATTCCTATCCACTATATCAAAAGGAAATTAAGAAAAAATCCCATTTATAGTAAGAAAGAATAAAATACTTTGCAATAAGCTTTTAAAAGAGATGAATGAATTGTAGACTGATATTTATAAAAAACACTGATAAGCCAGAAATAAGGACTCACACCTGTAATCCTAGCTACTCAGGAAGCTGAGATGTGAGGACCACAGTTCTAAGCCAGCCCAAGCAGGAAAGTCTGTGAGACTTATCTCCAATTAACCATCAAAAAAAGGTGAAAGTGGAGCTGTAGTTCAAGTGATATAGTACTAGCCTTGAACATTAAAACTCAGGGACAGCATCCAGCCCCTAAATACAGGCCCCAGTACCAGCACATAATAATAATAAGGCATAAAGAAATGAAAACACATTCCTTCTTTAGCTTCCTAAAGAAGACAACATTGTTTCAATGTCCACACAATCAAAAACAATATACAGATTAAATCCAAGCAATCATAATTCCAATGGCCTCTTTTTACAGAAATTTAAAGAACTCTAACCTTCCTATGTAACCACAAAGTACTCCAAAGACAAAAATAATCTTGAAAAGGAATGAAGCTAGTGGTATTAAACCTCCTGACTCTTAAGGTTTTTTTTGTTTTTGTTTTTTCAGGTAAGGGGTAGTTTTATTCATCGTTCTGGCTGGCACCAGGCCATGTTGGCCCTCCACATGGCTGGGAAAGGCCTGGGAATGAGAGCTGGGAAAGAGAGAGAGTTGGGAAAGAGAAGAGAGAGCTGGGAAAGAGAAGAGAATGAAAGAGCTGAGAAAAGAGCTGACTCTTAAGTTTTACAAATCTAAGATATATAGTCCAATGGAAGAAAGTGGAACTCTAAAATAAACTTATGCATCTATAGTCGACTGATCAAGCCAACACAACAAAACCAAAATAGTAATTCAAATAATGGTACTGATAAAGCTGGACATTCACAAGTGAAAAAATGAAATTGGAGTCTTATCTATACCCCAAAATCAGTTCAAGAAAGATGAAAGATTTAAATGTAAGACCTGAAACTGCAAAACCCTAGAAGAAAACATAGGAGGAAACTTCATGGCATTGGCTTTGGCAATGATTTCTTGGATATGACACCAAAAGCATGAGCAACATAAGCCAAAATAGACAAGTAGAATTACATCGAACTAAAAGCTTCTTCACAGCAAAGGAAATTATCAGCAGATTGAAAGGCAACCCCCTGGAAGTGGGGAAAACACTCGTAAACTCTTATCTGATAGAGTTATTCTCTAAAATATATCAAGAACCACAACTCAGTAGCAGCCCCTCTTTCACACACAAGTTCTCCAACTTAAGAATGCACAAAGGATTTAAATTAACATTTATTAAAAGAAGACATATAGATAGCCAACAGGAATAGGGAAAAATACTCAGTATTACTTAATCATTGGGGAAATGCAAATCAAACCACAGTGAGCTGTTAGGCTATTATCAAAGAGATAAGAAGTATTAGGATGGATACAAAGGTACTTATACATGGTTAGTAAAAATGTAAAATTGTGCAACCTATAGAAAATAGTGCAATGTTTCCTAAACAAAATCAAACTTTATGTTCCAGTTATCCCATTTCTGGATATTTCCCCAAAAGAACTGAAGCCAAGCTCTTGAAAAGATAATTGCATTCTCATACTTATTGCAACATTATTCACAGTAACCAATCTGTACAAGCAACCTAAATATTCAACTAGATAAAGAAACTGTGACATGCATATATATGCATAGGTATATAATATATAACTCTGTATAATATAGATATGCATATATGCCTACAATTAAATATTATTAAGCCTTAAAAAGAAGGAAATTCTGCCATATTCATGAACATGCTTTGAACTCTTAGCAAGTAAGAGGACATTGTGCTAAGGGAAATAAGTCTATCCTAAGACAAAAAGCTCATGTTTCCACTTATAGAGAAAATCTAAAATAGTCAAATTTATAAGAGAAAAAAAGTAGAGTGGTGGCTGCCAGGAAATAAGGTGAAATGGGGCATTGGAATTATTCAATTGAGTAGAGATTTTCAGTCATACAAGATGAGTAGGTTTTAGAGGTTTGTGGTTCAATGTCATGCCTATACTCCACAATACTATATTAAACTCCACAGTACTATATTAAACACTTAAAGTCTGAGACTAGGTATTCTTCCCACAGTAACATATATAGTATTATCTCTACAAAAAGCACAAGGATTTTTTTCTATTAGTAGCATGCAAAAGACTACTTGGCACATCAAAAACAATCAGGAAAGAGTTGCAAGTAAATTAATTAATTTCTATGAGAAAAAGACAATCCAAACAAAAACACAAAAAGGAGAAAAACTAAAATTAAATAAGCATATTGGAAAATTGAACAGGCAAATAAGTCCAAGATCTGAGTATCTCAAAACAGATAGATGAACAGTAAAAAAAAAATTAAACAAGTGTAAAATACAAATAAATAGAAGTGAGAAAGAATACAAAATAAAAATTAAAATTAAAATGAGTGAATACACAGTTGTATGCAAATGGATTTCATGTAATGAATAATTATTATTTAGAAAAAAAGAAACTGAAAAACAAATTGCAGATAATACCAGAGAAAGCTGAGGGATTACATAAACTTATAGATAAATTATCAGAAATAGTCAGGGAATAGACTCAACATAATTTTGAATACAGAAAAAATGGTAAATCTGTAAGAAAAATATGATCTATAATCTAAAACCTGATAGACTTAACACAAAATAAGCAACAGACAATTTAATTTATTAATATACAAGCAAACTATTAACCAAAATAGAAACAATTCATTTCTTTAATAAAAGAAATAATATACCATGAACAAATGGGATTTGCCACAGAACCTGAAGAAAAGCTCATTTGAGAAAAAAATAATCAAAACAATCTACCAAATTAATAATACAAATCGTAAAACCATATTTAAATAGATGCCCAAAGGGACAAACACACCAGAAGTTATAGTACCATGCCTATAGAAAATGTAGGCATAGAAAGATATTTTATTTCAACTTTGTTAAATGTTATTAAATCTGTACTAAGTGGAAGTTTATTCAGTGCAAATGGATCTCAGATAAGCATTCTGCTTAGCTGAAAAAACATTGGAGATATCTTCATTATGAACAAGAACAAAATTTGGATATACATTTGACTGTTTCTAACGAATACATTTCAGGCTCATAAATGCAATGACAGTTACAAGATGTTTTAGATAACAGAGAGGAAAAATAAAACATTAATTTCAGAAAATATCATTATACGTTTAGAAAAAAATTTAATTTACTTGCTAAGAGTTCAAAGCAGTCAGTGATAAGTCACATACATAAATCCATAGCACATATCTGTAGCACTTCTGCATCATCAAGTGCAGTCAGAAACTGGAATAAGAACAATTCATACCAACAACAGACAAAAATTAAAAAGAAATGTTTTAATGGAATGCACAACTTGTGTTAAATGGCGAATAAAGTGCTGAAAAGAAAAGAGTACTATTATAATGATGAAAAAATCCTTCATGGGTTAGTCCAAAAATTAAGGCAACTCTAAAGTGAATCTCAACTATTTCATATAAAACTTGAAAAAAATATTTTCAAATTCATGTGCAAAGGAATTCCTTTTTTAAATTGAATCAAATTAGCAATCCCTGATGCTGTTACTTCCAGCAGCCCCATAAAAATTACTGAAAAAGAGAAGCCCAAAATTAAAAACAACTCTGAAAACTGAGACATGCAGACTAACTAGTTGCCAAATTTTGAAAAGGTTTTGCATTATCTGTATGCACTGTGGAACTGGATTAAAAGAAACAACTGGTAGCTGCTTCTGCTTTACAACAACAATAAAATTCTAACCCCAAACAACATGAAGTAAAATGTAGAGACACTTGTCTCTTACTACAGTCTTCTCTGTGGCTCAGAAAATGATGGCCAGCAGCAACCAGATTTGAATGAGCAGCTATCTTTCTGTTATTATTATATTCTTTTTTAATGACTTTTATTTCAACTTTCTCCTTTATCTATATTTAGAGAAGGCATTTCTGGGAAAATGGTTTTATATTCTGTATTTTCATACTCTACAATAAAATGTATTTTCAACAGGAAGGCATAACCAACGGGTACATATTATGTATGTGCTGGAATGCAATGCAACTTTTCCCCAAGACAAAGGGCTAAAGGCAGGTACAAAAAAGAAAGAAAGAAAGAAAGAAGGAAGGAAGGAAAGAAAGAAGGAAGGAAGGCAGGCAGGAAGGAAGGAAATAAATCTTGGATGGCACCCTTAATCAGGGCACTGTAGTCTGTCATTTACTCCACTAGCTCAAAGTATCAGAAAATCTGGACAGGATAATAGAATAGAAAATAGTGCCTTTGATGAGCAGAGTCACACAAAACAAAGGTCACACAATTCCTAAAAAAAAAAAAAAATTGGGCCCAGAATGTCATAGACCAATGATAGATCTAAGAAAGAATCTGACGTGGAAAACAGGCAATTTCATTTTTACAAAATCTCTGTATAGATAGCTCTCATGTAAAAATGAGTAAATGACATACAAACACACATATGATAAACACGCACATGACATGAACCCTATAAAAATAACCAAAGGAAAGGAAACTTTTTCATCCTAAATTTTAGAGAAAAAAAAAGATAGTTTTTCTGAAGACAGTCTTCTAGAGGCAGAACATTGTAGGAAATTTTGCTCACAATAGTTTTGTTCAGATGTAAAAGCTGGGTTTCTATGAAGATCCCCAAGAGCTTTTTAAAAGGAAGAAGGAGAGGCTGGGAAGATTGCTCAGTGGTAGAGTGCTTGCCTTGCATGCATGAGGCCTTGCATGCAGAAAAAGCCGGCACTGTAGCTCAAGTGGTAGAGCACTAGCCTTGAGCTGAAGAGCTGAGGGACAGCGCCCAGGCCCAGAGTTCAAGCCCCCCAACTGGCAAAAAAAATAATTAATTAATTAATTTTTTAAAAGGCAGAGGGAGACCCTGGGACAAAAATTGAGATTCTCCTCCCTCCTCAAACACTGACTGATGACATTGGTTTCACAGGTACATTTTGCCAAACTTACAAGGAACAAATCATCTCATTCAAGTTCTAAAACTAATTTAACCCATTTTGTAAAAATGAAATTGCCTGTTTTCCACGTCAGATTCTTTCTTAGATCTATCATTGGTCTATGACATTCTGGGCCCAATTTTTTTTTTTTTTAGGAATTGTGCGACCTTTTTTTTGTGTGACTCTGCTCATCAAAGGCACTATTTTCTATTCTATTTTCTAGTATATAATTATACTAATTAGATAGGATCAGAACAAGAAAATAAAACTGTTGGCTGTGGTACCTCTGCAAATATAGATGTAAAAATTGACATATTAAAACTCCCTGAATTGAAAATATATATTTAAAACAACCTGGTCATATGGATTCCCCTCTCAAAATTCAAAAGAAATTATGATAATTCAATCTGTTAAGTAACTAATGGGGGGAGAAACCAAATGAATATATGAATGGGTTTTTGAAAAGCAGTTGAAGAGACTAGCCTCCAGAACATAGGAATAAAGACCCATAAAATTTTGATCCTCCTTAAAAGTAACAAAAACATCAGGGAAGAGCATGTCAAGATCAGCCTTTTCAGAATTAACCAAGTCAATCGAAGGGTCATTTATTTCAAGAAAAATGATTAAACCTCTATATGAGCTGTGAGTTTGTATTCCATCTTCCTCTCCCATCTCTCTGGTAGATTTGAAAACCATCCTCAAAATTGTGAAACCAAGTATATTAGCAGCAATGAACAGGGCAATGACTTTGGAACTCCTGCCCAAAAACCTAACTCCAAAAAGAATTAATGTACTTAGCAATTTCCCTGGTAATTCTCATTTGTAGAGCTCATCTTTATAAGAAACCATCTATTCTCTCTCTACTCCTATTCAGTATTTTATTTGAATTCCTAGCCAGAGTCATAAGGCAAAAGAAAGAAGGACATAAAAGGGATCCAAATAGGGAAGGAGGAAGTCAAATAATCTTCATTTGCCGATGATCTGATCCTACCCTGAAAATTCCATCTTGAAACTCCCAGAGCTGATTAGCAACTTTGGCAAAGTAGCAAGATACAAAACCAACCCAGAAACATTAATTTTTCTATTTATGGATAAAGAAGGAAATTAGGAGAACAATTCCATTCACAAAAGCCTGAAAAAAATATATAAAATACCTAAGAATAAACCTGCTAAAGAAGGTGAAGGGTCCCTACAACAAAAACCATAAAACTATATGATCCAGCAATACTGCTCTTGGACATTTATCTCAAAGATTGCAAGTCACAATACAAAATACAACAAAGGCACCTGCACACTCACCTTTGGTGCAACACAGTTTCATAAAAGCCAAGTCATGGAAACAGCACAAACAACCTACAATCAAAGAATGGATTTAAAAAATGGTACATGTACAACATGTCCCATATATAGATGATGGGTTTTATTCATCCATCAGGAAGAACAATATTTTATCATTTATAGGGTAATGGATGGACTGGGAAATTCATATTGAGTGAAATAAATGAGAGAGACAAAAAAACACGTTTTCTGTCTTATAAAGAAGTTCCACCTAAAATATAAACAAAAGGCTAAGAAGTTGGCTCAGTGGTAGAGTGCTTGCCTTGCATGCATGAGGCCCTGGGTTCGATTCCTCAGCACCACATAAGCAGAAATAGCTGGAAATGGTGCTGTGGCTTAAGTGGTAGAGCACTAGCCTTGAACTGAAAAGCAGAGGGACAATGCCCAGGCCCAGAGTTCAAGCAAGAAAAAGATAAATATAGCTGTAAACACATACAAGGCCATGCACATGACCAAACTGACTAAACATTGGTTTATGTAGGATGAGATTCCATGGTATAATTATCAAGCAGTTCAACAACATGAATGCCAGGAAGTTAAAACATAGCTTGATTACAGTAGGAAACTAATAAGGGGGATAGATGAATGAAAAGAGGAATTGGTGGATGAGTACAGCCATAATGCTCAAGGTATATTCATGAAAACTGAACTGGAAAACTTGAGAAGATGGGTAGGGATGTGATGGATGAAGGAGAAGAGAATAATGGAATGGGTGATTCTGATCAAGATGCATTGTGTGCATGAACTGACATGGTAAACTGAGACCCTTTGTACAACTGTTTGAAGAAGGGGAAAATATATATATATATATATGTATATGTATATATATCAAGAACTGCTCAGAGTTTTCTAAGTGAAAACAACCTTTCCCCTGAGGCATTTTTTGAGAACAATTTTCAACCTTTGTTTAACATGCAGCTAGTATCTGTAGTGGTGACAAGAGCCAAAGAAAGGCTGGCCTAACAACTCAAAAGGAATCTGGGGAATAGAATGGCCATGATGAGCTTTAAAACGTTCCAACTGGACTCCCTGGAATCAAAACAGCCGTGGGCATGCACTGATCAATGCGCATGGAAACATCCAAAGAAAGCCTTAAAGCATCACTTCTGAACTTGGGACACTGGACAAGCCAGAAGTAATGACTAAAGCCATTTTAAACTGCCTGACTCAATGTCGAAGCCATGCATGGCACACGGAGTTCTTCAGCAAAAGCCGGGGGGGGAAAAACATTTACAGTAATCTCTATCCAACATTAGTTGATTATTATACTAACTGAACAGAGATTTAAGCAGCCATACATACAAAGATATGGACTACAGAATTAATTCAACAAGGCCAGTAAGCAAACAACAACAATAAATATCCACAGTAAAGTTGGAAGGGTCAAGGGATTATGTTATTTTAAATGGTGAGTTCTTAACTAAAAGATATAACTGATACATGCAAAGAAACCATGCCCCATACAGAAGGGGAAAGAAGTACTCAACAGAAACTGTTCCAAGGAAGCCCTGGTGTTGGACTTTCTAG
The DNA here is from genome assembly GCF_000151885.1 of Dipodomys ordii. Taxonomy (NCBI): domain Eukaryota; kingdom Metazoa; phylum Chordata; class Mammalia; order Rodentia; family Heteromyidae; genus Dipodomys; species Dipodomys ordii. Next base: position 9,739,655 of record NW_012267283.1, on the reverse strand, counting down.
ACAACGGCTTTATATTAGTTATTATAAGTACAAAGAACTAAGAAATCCATGTATTCAAACTAAATGAATATAAGTGAAAACAAGTAGAAATGATTTCTTAAAACAGATAGATGTGAGGAGGAATACACACCACTCTGTGGGCCCTTGGCCCTTCCTAGGCTCTGACTAATTTCATGCCATGGTTGTCAAATCAAGATGGCCTCCTCATACCGCATTACCTGGGAGCACTGAGTGTCCTGTAAGACTCAGTCCACAGGGTTGGCCACCTCCTCAACCCTCACCTTCATCTTAATAACCCCACTCCCACTCCTTCCAACTCAGCTTTTGCTGCCTTCTCAGTCACAAATCATTTCTTGGCCTATACCTGATGGTCTCCATCAGGTTCTAGTTATACAAAATGGAAGGAAGGAAGAAAGGAAGGAAGGAAGGAAGGAAAGAAGGAAGGAAGGAAGGAAGGAAGGAAGGAAGGGAGGGAGGGAGGGAGGGAGGGAGGGAAAGAAGGAAGGAAAGAGGAGGAGGAGCAATTTCTTTAAGCAGTATGGAGATAAAGCTTATTTTAAGAAAAAAACCTTAAGATACTGATTTGTGTGCTGTTGACTTAAACTTTTTGTTCACTTTATAACCTTATTATTTATCCTTATAGAAGGGATTTTAAAAGGCTGGGTTTTGGACATTGGACCATAGAAGCTGGAAAGAAGATGTATAAGACTTGCAGCAGTCCAGTGGCTCTGAATATTTGCCACTCTTGTGTCAAAAGCTCAGAAACCAACTCTCAGAATCTTAGGCATTCAAGAAGAAGTAAGCTATAGCTAAGTGTCATAGATTCAAAGGACAAGAACAACCAGCAACAAGAACAACCAGGAAGAATTAAAACAAGAATCTTTCCAAACATCCCATTAGCGGAACATCATAATCAGGATGACTCCATTCCTATGGCATCATTCCTTAGAAGACTCTGCTCAAGATCTGAAATTCCAGTGAGTTTGACGGTCATATGCATTCATTGACCAGGAAGCTTTGAGTTTCCTTATGTAATAGCTATGGAACATTACTTGAAGGAAAATGAGTAACATCACTAGAAAGGAGAAGATTTACTAGATAAACTAAAGCAACAGATATCGACTGAGTTTTCCATAGCAATAATTATTCTTACTCAAGGCAACAACCAGCCCTCCAGGCCAAGATCACAATCTATAAGCATACACAATTGCCATAAATCTGACAATGGCTAGATGATCAAGAAGGCCTCCTAAAACCCTTGAAAATATTGAGAACTGATACCTAACTCTCCTGCCTACCAGCAGCCAGAAAACACTGTCTAATAGTTTTCCAAGTGAGGTTCTACTCATTTGTCTTTAACATACACATAGGAATCTTCTACTAAGCTGTCTATAGTTTGATTTAGGGACTTCCTCCAAGATCTGACTCTACTTTGAACCCTCTCATCTTGCCTGGATTTCCTTATTCCATTACATTAGTTAAGCAAAACTCCCCTTTCTATATAGCGACATTACACAGTCAACACTAAACAACTGAAGAGATCCCTAAAGGGAGCACTTAAGAAATGAGGTCTATATCCAGTTAATCTAAACTTATTCAGGGAGCATGCCAAGATCTTGTCTGCAATGAGGCAACACTAGTAAACCCAAAGCCATTGGTACCACTCCACTGCTCTCTATTTTTTTTGTCAGTAGTGGGGCCTCAGCTCTTCAGCTCAAGGCTAGCGCTCTACCACTTGAGCCATAACACCACATCCAGCCTTTTCTGCTTATGTGGTGCTGAGGAATCAAACCCAGGGCCTCATGCATGCAAGGCAAGCGCTCTACCACTGAGCCACCTTCCCAGCCCTCCACTGCTATCTTTGATAGAATGAGAATCAAAGTCAAATTTGTTAAGTAAGCATCAGGCTCATCACACTTGGGTCCTAGACTGTCTTCAGCTTCATCAACCTCCAACTCAAGCCACACTGTGCTGCTTGTTCCATGCATTTCATACCTTTGTCTGTCATCTTCATAACTCTGCCTGTTCCCTCCAGACTTTCTCCCCATAATAGCCTACTTCCCTGGAAATAACCTCATCTGGTAAGAAGGACTTCCTGTCATCTTTTCTGCATCAGTTTTTCTTAGTAAATCACTCTTTCAGTCTTCCAGGCTTTGTCTGTTATTCCTTCTCTCTGTTATTTCTCTTGTACTCTGCTTTCAGACCCACCTTCCTCAGAAGACTGAGCCTCCCTTAGAGTTAAGCAATGAATTAAACTCACCTTAAACCCAAGTATCAAGCATAGGGGTCAGTATATAGTATGTACTCACTGAATATTTAAAGAATAATGAATCGCTAAATAAATCTAACCAAGAAGCTACCACCCCACAATTTTTGGAGGATTCCAAATACTCCTAATAAGCACACTAAACCTATTTTTAAGAATGGTATGTATCTATGGTCATTTGTTTGCCAAAAGGTTGGAATGTTATATGAGGAGTAAGCTCCTTATCCCCCATGCTCAGAGATCTCCGCACAACCTACAACACTCCAATAATTCCTCTTTCCACTCAGAAAGAAAAGAAGAATGTTTATATATATATATATATATATATATATATATATATATGTCTCTATGTTTCTTTCATATTATCTCTAATTTTTTATATCATGGTGTCAATTAATCATAGAGACTTAAGAGCCAGAACTATCAGAGATCTTTGCATAGTTGTTTCATGGGAAGGATAAAAGGGTATAAAACAACTTAGTAGCAGCACTAACACAAGTCTGTTGCTTCTTCCAAATATTTTCAGTGATGAAAATTAATTCTCCCACCCACACATAAGCACTTCAATCATTGGTTTAGTTATAAATTGCTACCGGATAATTAATAACTATTACCAAACATGAATGTTTGGATTCTAAATTGTAAAATAGCAGGCACACCAGCATACACAATTGTTGCAACTCCTACAAAACTGAGTGATGTAATGGGCCTATGTCCTACTTTTCTAGTAGCTTCCTGAGGGGGGTTGTTGTTGTTGGATGTATGCATATGTGTGTGCACATGTGATCACCCCCCACTACTTTTTATTAACATTATATGAAAAGGGAACTTGAAAACATGGAGGCTTCTGCTGTTGTCACAAGACATATGACTCTTGTCTAAAAATCACTAAAACGGCTCAGACAATGAAGTGAAAGCAAACGCGCCTGAACCTATTACATTACATAGAAAAATGAATGTAGGCTGCATTGCATGTTACAAATGCCCTACATGTGACATACAGAGAAAGTGACATAATCCAAATATTCGGCAAAAGCAGCCCTCAGTAACAAATGCATCATTTCTGAAGAGGAAGAGAGAGCAGATGGCTCAGCAAGTAATTGTAGAACAGCCAGCTTCCCCCCATCCACACCTCCAAAACCAAACTGCCTCCCAGTGTCTCATCCTAGGCCCTGGGGAAACGCAGAGGCAGGGCACACAAGTGTCGCATTAGCAGCCATGTCACAAGGCAAGCTCAGTCGGCGTACCCTGTGCTTGGACCCGAAGGACTTGAATTCACAGCAAGATTCTCCTTCTCTTGTGTTATCTTCAGCAAGTTACAGTATTTCCTTGCATTTTAATTTCTCATCTATAATGTAAGATTAATATAACTCTATGAGGTTGTAGGAAATAATGGAAGTGATTAAGGAATTCCCACATATTCTATAAATGTTAACATTATTAGTTATACACATACAGATCAGTTGAACTAGTAGAAGCCAACCTGGAGCCTAATAGCATTTACTGCATACAATGTGGGAAAAGCTTCCGCCCTGGTTGATGACAACTCCACAAGTCCTTTACAAGAATGGTCGGTGAATTTTTTTTTTGGCTCTGTGTTAAAACATTACCTCAACTTTAGTTTCATCAGAAGAGTCAAATAAATCCTTGCAGTCATCCCTCAATGAACAGCTCCATATCCAGCTTTTTTCAGTAGTTTGTTGAAGATAAGAGTCTCATGGTCTTCCCTGTCCAAGCTGGCTTCAAATCACAAACCTTAGATTTCATCTTCCTGAATAGCTAGCATCACAGCCATGAGCCATAGGCACAAAACTGGCCTCTAATTTTTAAGATACTTACATCTCTTTTCCTCTTGTTGCTATTATTTAAAGTGCAAGTATGGTGGAAAGCAAACTAAATATTTAAATACATCAAGCCGGGCGCTGGTGGCTCACGCCTGTAATCCTAGCTACTCAGGAGGCTGAGATCTGAGGATTGCGGTTCAAAGCCAGCCCGGGCAGGAGAGACCGTGAAACTCCTATCTCAATAAACCACCAGAAAACCGGAAGTGGCGCTGTAGCTCAAGTGGTAGAGCGCTCGCCTTGAGCTGAAGAGCTGAAGGACAGCGCCCAGGCCCAGAGTTCAAGCCCCACGGCCGACCAAAAAAAAAAAAAATATTTAAATACATCAAGTAAATCTAGAGGTAGATAGTTATAAGTATTTTGTGTGTCAGCCTCAGAAATAATAATGATGTACCTGCCTAGCACTTTTAAAAAACGAGCTCATAGATATTAGTGAATTTGGTCCTTATACTAGGAATCATAAAATATGATTTATTTCATACTCTTATGGAATTTGAATATAAATCTGAGACTAAAATGCTCTCCCACCATATTATGTGGGCTTTCATTTTAACACCAAGGGTTATCAAGGTGGGAAGAGAAATGTATCCTTTAGCAGAATAAATCACAATCCTTTTTAAATGCTCTACTCTAGATTATTAGAGAAGAGAGCGTTCAGAACTCCAATATCTTTAAACTCTACTGATGGTAGAAAAATAGCTAAAACAGGCACCACAAAAATCCTTTTTGCTAGTTTCAATCACACAAATAACATTTATTTTATTTGTTTAATCACTGACATCCTGCTAACTGCAGGAAAATCTCCCAAAAGCTTAGACCAAAATAGTAGAACACCCCTAACTGGTGGATCAATAAAGTACTCCAATCTGTTTGCATAAATAGACATTTTGATAGCAATCCTTTGCTTTGATGGTGCCCAAAATAGATTAACTGAATGTTTAATAGATTTATACAATAAGAAGCACAGACAAAAATGCCTTGATCCTCATCATTCTTGTATTCAGGTAAAAATGGAGGAAGAGGGGAAAGAAGGGGAAAATATCCCTGGAGCAGATGTTGCTGGGCCACTTGCAGATTTTAAGTCTTAAATTTTCATCCTAACTTTAGTTGTAGTTTCATAGCAGAGAAAACAGAGGCTCCAAAGAGTTGAGAACAGTCCACCTTTCACTTTCCTCCTCTGCCTCACTGTTTTAGCAAATCTCTGATACAGGAAATTCAGAGCACTTGGGTTACAGGCCAGCATCTTGGCTCTTGCTATTGCTTAGAGAAGCCTGGACTTGGTGCCATGATTCAGGAATTGCATGTTCTGCCAAGGTCAACAAATCCTTTTAGTCTATGTACTATGTACAGAGTCATCCCTGAGAGAGAAAGTGGGGTAAGAAAAAAGCCTTAGAAATAGGAAGTTAGGGGTTACGGAGGAGAGAAATGGAAGATATTAAAAGAACTATGACAGTACAAATCCATGTTAAGGATGTGTTCATTTTACAACTTTGGTGGGGGGGGAAAGCTGGGGGGGGCAGAGGAAGGATGGGATGGGAAGGGGAAACAAAGGAGGAGGCTACAATGCTTTATAAGAAATGTACTCATTATCTTGCCCATGTAATTGTAACCCCTCTGTACAGTATTTTCACAATAAAAAAGAGAGAAAAAAGGATATGTTCAGAAAGAAAACTATGCAAATACTATGATGATTGTTATAGTTTGAATGTTAAATGCATCCCAAAGACCTTTGTGTTAAAAGCTTGGCCCCCAGAAAAGCAGTCATGAGAAATGATGGAACTTTTAGGGTGTAGAGTCTAATGAGCATCCTTAGGTCATCAAGGCATGCCCTAGAAGGGATTCATAGGGGAATCTGTCCCTTCCTCTCTCTTTGTGCTAATGAGCACTTCACTCTATCACATACTCCCCCCATCATGTGCTGCTTCCTCAGGGCCCTAAAGCAAAGGGGCCACCTGATCTTCAACTGAACTCATCTGAACGGAGCTAAACTGAGCTACTCTTGATCTCGAACTGTAAGTGGCGAGCTTTCCTTTTCACTGTCATGGGATAAGTTGTTTTTTATTATAATTACTAACATATTAATTGTACAAATTAATGGACTTTACTGTGACATTTCCATATATATGTATACACACATATATATGGAAATGCTATATGTGTATATACATATATATGGAAATGTCACAGCCCATATATATCTATATATATATATATGGATATATGTGTGTATACTTATACACATTCATATATACATATCTGCATATGTGTATGTGTATGTATGTGTATATGTATATATGTTTGTATAGATAAGTGTGTGTCTATATATAGTCATCTTTGTTGATCATATCTATCTTCCCTACTCCCTCTCTTGTTTTCCCCTCCAATTCCTTTCATAAACTTTTTTTTCAATATGGAACCAACCCACATGCCCCTCAGTAGATGAAGGATCAAGAAAATGTGACATATAGATATATAATTATAGATATATGAATTCTATGCTCCCCTGGAACAGCTGATGCTATGCAAAACAGAAGAAATGTACATATCACCCAACGTGGAAGAAATAACTGTATTGCAAAGCTCATAGAACTCCTAAATATTATAGATCATGATAGACAATTTGCTCCGTGAAAGTTAGAATGTGTTTGTGACTTTAACTAAGCATCACTAAGCAAATTATGTAACCACTTAATCACAATAAAAAAATTTGAAAAAAAAGAAAATGTGATATATAGATATATAGAAATAGATATATGAATTCTGTGCTTCCATCAGTAAGAATGACACCAGCCCATTTCTAAGGAAATGGAAAGACTTGGGAAAAGTATTAAGTAAGCCAGACCCAAAGAAACATAGGTCCCATGGTTTCCCTTATTTGCAATAAACAGTAAATGTCTGGGATAATCTCAGCAGATAAGCAGAACAGCTCAATAGCTATGTACATATTGCCATATAAGATGATGATAAGTGAAATGAACTCCAAGACATGGACACAAGACGTTTTTCTTTCTTATTGTTGTTTTTAATGTGCTATGGGATTTCTTGTTTCTTTTGCATGGTTTTCCCCCTATGGTATATCCCCTGTTGTATTTGATTTTGGTATCCTGGTATTTTATATATGTGTATCTGGATTAGGGAAGGGAAGGGGAACAACAGAATGGTGAGACTAAGGACAAGGGAGGATCAATGCAACTGCAATATTCGAAGGCAATATGTTGTAAATGATCTGTACAACTTCAGGCGGAATTGAGGGAGAGGGAAAGTAGAAGAAAAATGAGGGAAGGGGTATCAAGTTTGACAAGAAATGTACTTATTACCTTACTTTTGTAACTGTAACCCCTCTGTAACTCCTCTGTATATTGCCTTGACAATAAAAAATAATAAATTATTAAAAAACACTTTTTCTTTCATAACCCTCTCTTTTATCAATTAATGATCTCAGATATTTTGTGATAGCAATAGGAAACTAATCTAATGATTAGTAAGAATAAAGGTATAGAAATGATCTCCAGATTTTTGTATATAGTCTTTATTATTCTGAAAGCCAATAATGTCAGTAAAATGGTCAGAATTAACAAACTTTTTGATTATTCCAGGATATGACGATGCATTTTATGACAGCAATTTGGTAAGTACATGGAAGTAGAAAGTAGTGAGGAGGAATCATCGTAATTCTATCCTGACATGACTGAAATTTTTAACTTTTAACATTTTTTCATACTTTCCCTAATCTTCTTTTGGAAACTTTTTGCACATTTGAATTCATATGACTATATAATTTTGCTTGCCATTTTTGGAGTTTAGCATTGTCATAAACATTTTGCCAAGTCTTTAAAGCTTCTGAAAATATTTAATATTGATTGTAGTTGAGCCACAGACACTGAGTGTAAGATCAATGCTTTGTTCTTTTTTTACATATTTCCCTAGACCTCAGCATAACTGTTTTCCAGGTAAAGGTGTATGGTAGTAAATTTTCTCACACTATGACAAAATACCTGGTATAAACTACTTAAAAGGAGGAAATATTTGTTTTGGCTCATTGTTTCAGAAATTTCCGTCCATAGTCATTTGACTGCATTGCTTCTGGCCAGTGGTGAAGCAGAGTAAAATGGCACAGAGGATATGATGATGAGCTATTTATCTCATGGAGTCCAGGAAGCAGAGATGGGGAAAAAAGAGGGAGGGAGCCAGGTATAAGATATATCCTTAAACATAGCTAGCAAGGGTCTCATATCTAAAATATACCTGGAACTCAAAAAATTAAATCCCCCTACAACAAATCCTCTAAGAAACAACTGTCCAATAAATAAGTGGGCTAAAGACTTAAAGAGGGAGGAGGTTTGGGGGGGAGGATGGGGGGAGGATGGGATGGGAAGGGGAAACAAAGGAGGAGGCTACAATACTTGATAAGAAATGTACTCATTATCTTGCCCATGTAATCGCCAACCCCTCTGTACAGTATTTTCACAATAATAAAAAAAAAAGAAGGAAAAAAAAGACTTAAAGAGAAACTTCTCTGAAGAGGAAAGAAGGATGGCCAATAAACACACAAAGAAATGTTCAACCTCCCTAGTCGTAAAAGAAATGCAAATCAAACACATTGAGATACCACCTCACCCCAGTTAGAATGGCTATAATCAAGAACTCTAATAACAACAGATGCTGGGGGGACGGGGGGATGTGGACAGAAGGGAACCTTACTGCATTGTTGGTGGGAGTGTAAACTTGTTCAACCACTTTGGAAAGCAGTATGGAGGTTCCTCAAAAGA
>NW_012267283.1:9709704-9730729 GCF_000151885.1 Dipodomys ordii | reverse complement strand
TTATCATAGCTAAGATATGGAACCAACCCAGATGAATGGATCAAGAAAATGTAGTATATATACACAATGGAATTCTATGCCTCCATCAGAAAGAATGACATTGCCCCATTTGTTAGAAAATGGAAAGACTTGGAAAAAATTATATTAAGTGAAGTAAGCCAGGCCCAACGAAACATAGGCCCCATGGTTTCCCTTATTTGCAATAAGTAGTATATGTCTGAGACAAGCAGAAAAGTTCAGATAAGATGATATTAGGCAAAATGAGCCCCAAGGTAAGTATATAAATGTTTTTTCTTTCATGTGATTGTTTCTAACGTATTTATAAGATGATTTTTTTTGTTGCTTTGTATGTCCCTCCCCCACAGTATAACCCCTGCTTTCACTGTATTTGATGTTGGTATAATTTGTGGAGGGGAAAGAAAAAAAAATCGTTTAAATAGGGATACAGGTGGACTCATTGCAACAATGAGATGTCTACGAGTCGTTATGTTGAAAAACGAACTTTACAACTTTGGGGGGTGGGGAGGAGATGGGAAGGGATAGGAAGGGAAAACAAAGGAGGAGGTAACAATGCTCGATAAGAAATGTACTCATTATCTTGCCCATGTAATTGTAACTCCTCTGTACAGTATTTTCATAATTAAAGAAAGAAATGTTAGCACAGAATTCTCAGTCTAGAGAAATTACACTCAGGAATGGAGGTGAAGTTAAAATTTTCTAGCTGAGAAATGAACCCCAAGATAGGGACACAAGTGGTTTTTTTCTTCCTTGCTATTGTTTCTAATGTATTTATACTATGTGATTTTTTTGTTGCTTTGTATGTCCCTCCCCCATGGTATAACCCCTGTTTCCACTGTATTTGATGTTAGTATAATTTGGGGAGGGGAAGGGAATAAACAAAATGTTTAAATAGGGATACAGGTTGACCCATTGCAACAATGAGATGTACAAGACACTATGTTGTAAAACATACTTTACAATTTAGGTAGGGGGAAGTGGTGGGGGGTGTAGTTGAGGAGGTGGGAGGGATGGTATGGTAGGGGAAAAACAAAGGAGGCGGCAACAATGCTGGATAAGAAATGTACTCATTACCTCACTCATATAACTGTAACCCCTCTGTACAATATTTTCACAATAAACAACTTATTTTTTAAAAAAAGATATATCCTTAAAAGGTATACTTCTAGTTACTCACTCCACCTACGTCTTACCCCTTAAAGTTTTCATATTCTCAATATCCCATTAAACTATCAGCCTATCAGTTGGCCCTCATGACATTAAAACTCTCATAATACACTCCTCCAAAGCCCCACCTCTGAACATTGCTGGTTTGGGTACCCCATCTTCTATTCATGAGCTTTGGGGACACATATCCAAGCTATAAAATGATATTCAGAAATATTTATTGAATGGACTATAAATACCAGTGTCTGCTTATCACCCTTTAAGTCACCAATCCTCCAAGGCCCTGGTCTATGGCTGGCTTTATCATCTCAGGGTGTTTCAGGGTTCCTCTGACTAAACTGTGTGCACATGAGGAAAAGTCTATACCTTCTGTTCCTCTTCTGTCCCTTGATTTGAATATACACAAGTAGTGTCCACCATAATATTTCTCCCCCAAAGACCATTTCATCTCATAAAAACATATTACATCTACAACATATCCAAAGAGGCATAATATGAGTTGGTTAATGATACTTTTAGCAGAAAGGAAGACTTGAGATTTTTCCCCAGAGTTCAGTCCCTTGTATCAAAACTTCTTTTACATAATTTAATTTTTAAAATTGATATAATTAAGTAAGAAGGGAAAAGTTAACTAAAAAATGGATCTTGAGTTGAGATCTGGTATTCTTTTCATTTATTTGGTTTTTTAAAATATATATTTGTGCCAACTCTGGGGTTTGAACTCAGCCTGGATGCTGTCCCTCCATTTTTTCGCTCAAGGCTAGTATTCTACAACTAGAGCCACAGCTCTACTTCCCACAGTGTATTTTTAAATTGTACATATTTCTAGGATACAGCTTGATATTTCAACACACTGTATGTTGCTGAAAAAGGGTAGTCTTTCCATCTCTGTAACTTCTCTTTACATTTAAAAGTTTCCAGTTCCTCCCTTCTTGTTCTTCATAAAACATAAAATAGGTTATTGTGAACTACAGTCCTTTGCTGTACCACAGAAAACTGAAATTTGCTCCTTCACTAAAATGTGTTTTGGCACCTAGTATGTAAATTACCTGTTAGTAAGGAAACTGTATGTATGACCCTCATCCTATCCAGCCTCTAATAATCATTAAACTACTCTTGGATAGGTTTTTTTTTTCAGCTTTCACATATGAAAAAGAACATGTGGTATCTGACTTTCTGTGTCTGGCTTATTTACTTAACACTATATCCTCCAGTTCTATTTATTTTATTGCAAATGATAGAATATCATTCTCTTTATGACTGAATAATAATCCTTTGTGTATATATGCCACGGTTTCTTTATTCATCCATTAATGGTTAACACCATATCTTGGATATTGTCAGCAGTGCTAGAATAAATATAGAATTGTAGGTATCACTCTGATGTGTTTATTTCATTTCCTTTGGCCATATATTCAGTAGTGGGACTATTGGATCATATGGTACATCTATTTTTAGTTTTGTGAGGCTCTTCCATACTGTTCTCCATAATGGTTATACTAATTTACATTCTCACCAACAGTACATAAGAGCTCCTCTTATCCACACCCTCACAGCTCAATTTCTTCTCCATTCCTTCTTCACTTATCCTCCTATTTCCCCTTCATAATCAACTTAAAGTGAATATATGTTTATATGTATTATATCATGTATATGTATGTCTATGTATATCTATCTATCTATTAAAAAGCTACATATTAGCTATACAAGAGCTTTAAAAGTCTCATAGCCATAGCAATATATGTATCAAAATGTACAATGTGATCTTTCTTCCTTTGCACTCTTGAGAAGTCATCAAAGCAGGATAATTTTAGCTACAAGGAGTAAGGCATTCTGAACAAGGAAGGAACGTCATCCTCCAGTCTATGGTGTTTCTTGTTCCAGTAATTCCATATTAATCCTACCCACTCCCCCTCAAAAAAATTAAGAGGAAGTTAAAAAGAGAACAGTGTCCACAGTGAAGTGCCAAGGAATATAAGCCACTATTAAGAGAATTGAGTTTTGTGTAGAAGACAGATAAGATGACAAGGTCTTGAAAGTTATTGACGGTTCGGAGCTTTATCTCCAAGGGATCTGGAAAGTGGGTTTGGGGGAGAAAAGCAACATAGTGTTGATGTGAGATTTTTGGAGTCTCACAGTGATGAAAATACAGTGTACAGGGCAAGTAGGAAGTAGGAAACACAAGAGGTGACTAAAAAAATACAAACTCTATGAGTCTACAGTCAAACTTCCATTGTGTAGAGGTCTTAGTCAGACATGGAATGCCCCAGGAGGCCATGAGCAGGCTGCCATTTGAAGTCTATGGGTAGAAAACCAGTTGGCAAGGATTTTGAAGAGGGCTTGCCATCTAAGTGTCACCTCTGACATTGACTTTCCATGAGCATTGCCTAGAATACCCTCTCTCCTTGAGGCAGTCTAATGACTCCAAAACCACACCCTTTAGCTATTTATTATTATAACAGCCTAATGTACATTCACGTTAGAAATTAGTGAAATACATAAGCAAAATGAACAGAAATAAAAATAACATCCCACTATCTAGAGATAGTCAATAATAAGACCTTAACACACATCTTTCCATATTCGTTTGCTGATAGGAAACATATACTTTTTCTTACCTTAACTAACCAAGATTACTATCTTCCTGATATTCTATAAATTTCTCTTAAAATACAATATTTAAAGGAGAAAAAGTTGGAAAGAGCAAGTAAAGGGGTGACACTGTTCAAAAAGAAATATACTCATTGCCTGATTTATATAATTGTCACCCCTCTGTTCATTCACCTTTGTAATAACAATAAAAGATAAAGTAAAGATAAAATATAAAATGATATAATATATAACAAATATATTCCCTTGTCAATTTGTATTTTTGCCAGAATCTCTATACCCACCTTGAAGTAATGAGTAATGTACTTTAAGAAAGATATGCATAGTATGAAATTATTTAAAATATAGGAAAGTATCTTTCTCTTTGAGTGTCTCCCTGCAGCTCTAAGGGGGTATTTTGAACTGTATCCCCTTGTAAGACTTCACAGTCCTCCCCTGGTTTCAGCAGCTTCCCTCCAACATCATAATGAACTACACCCCCACATCAAGTGGCAGGTGTGTAATCAGAAAAGGGTAAAGGAATGTCTGTCATCCTAATTGAGCCTCAGAGGTCTCATCACATCTTTCTCTTGTTACCTCTGGGCATCTTGTGATAGTACAGCAATCCTTCATCCTAGGAGCTCTTTAAAGTCTCCAAGTGGCTTTGAGGTCTTTATCCATCATCTTATCACAACAGTCCTCAGTATGCCTTCAGCTACAGCATCCAGAGATTCACTCAACAACAAATATTTATTATCTCTTTTGCCAAATACCATACTTGACATTTGTGATAAAGCAATGGATAAATGAGGAAAGCCCTCTGCCCTCATGAAGCTTTCATTCCTATTGAAGGACATGGACAATAATGAATGACATAAGACAATGACGGGTATTGTAGAGGGAAGGGATAAGAAGGAGGACAGGAAAGTGGCATGAAAGAGTAATGAGGATTGTGGCTTCAAATAGTACAATCAAGAAAGTTCCTCCATAGAAAGGTTGGCTTTAGGGCTAAGACCTGAAGAAGGAAAAGAAGTGAACCTTATGGCTACTAGGTAAAGAGAATTCCAGGTAATGGTCCCAAGGCAGGAAAGTACCTAGGCATGCTCTGTGTAGAGTATGGAGGTTGATATGGAAGCAACAGAATAAGGAGAAAAGCAGTGGAAGATGGGGTCAGATCAGAAAGGCAGCTGGAAGCAAGATCACACAGGAGTTTGTATCATGGAAAGTCTTGAATTGTTCTCTGAAGGAGACAGAACACATTGGTATTCATCAATTGAGCATAAGCGTGATACCAGATGAGGAAGTTTTTGGAAGGGCAAAGGTAGAAACAGAAAACCAATCAGGAAGCTGAAATATTCAGAAGACAGTACAAACCCAATGTGTAGCTGTGTAAGTGGCAAGAAACAGCGAAACTCTTGCCTAGATTTTGAAGATGTGACCTCAGATATGGCAATAGCTTTGATATGAGATGTAAAAAAATACATATATAAGTATATATACATATATGTAATATCATCCAAATGTTGGGCCATATATGCCCTACAGTAGAGAAATGGATCCAAACATGTGGTACCTATATACAGTGGAATTTTATATAGCCACTAGAAAGAATAATATGTCGTTTTCAGGGAAATGGATGGGCCTAGAACAAACCATGTTAAGGGAGATAGGCCAGGCTTAGAGACACAAACAGCAGGTGTTTTCTCTCATATGCAGAAGTTAGGTCTAAAATACACTGGAACATAATCCATCATACAGGATTCTAGACATTCACACAGCAAAAGGAGGATACTCTTAGGGAGGGAACACAAACGTGCAATGCCTAGGTGCACCAGCTCAAATAAAATAATATTTATCAAAATTAATTCTAGGAAATGGAAAAAAGAGGTTTTTTTTCTTTGTTGCTGTTTTTCTTATTTTTCTTTTTGTTTGTTCAGTTATCTGTCTTTGAAAGGGTGAGGGGCACAGAAATGGAAGGACAAAGGGTGAACAAATGCAGCAATGGTATTCACTAGACAGACACTACGTTGAAAAGGAACTATGCAACTTGTGGGTGGGGACAGGAGGGCAAAACTGGGTGAGATGAGGGGAGGGGTGACATTGTTCTAAAAGAAATTTATTCATAACCTGACTTAATGGACTTAACTGTAACCCCTATGTATATCACCTAAATAATAACATGTATGTATGTATATATGTACGTACGTACAATGTTGGGCCACTATCAATTGAGTAAAAAGTCAACCCAAAGAATGGGAGAAAATATTTCAAGTCATAAAACTGATGAAGTTGAGATCCAGAATACACAGAAAATTCCTTAACTCAATAACAAACAAAAGTAACTTAATTTGAAAATAGACAACAAACTAGAATAGATATTTCTCAAATAAAGATTTATGAATGACCAGTAAACACATAAAAAGACTTTCAATTTCATTAATCACCAGAGAAATTCAAGTCAAAACTACGATAGTGTAACACCCTCAATCATTAAAAAAAAAATCTAGGTTCAGATTGAGGCCTGCTGTGTGGATTTAAATAAGGTCCTAATTCTCCTTAAATCTTAATATAAATTTAATGATCTATAAGTGAGACAAATAATATCTGCTTTCAAGATTGTTGTATAGTTTGAATACAATAATACGTACTTGATTACCTAGAACACAGACTGTAGATGTTGAAGAGAAGCATGTGAATAATTGCATATATAACTAAGTTGCTTAATAATTTAACACAAATTATTAGGTGTTACTATAGGGAAAACTGGGCAACTGGAGATCAGCTACAATCATATTCTTTTTAAAATTATAATTTATTGTCTTTAGTTATACAAAGGAGTTACAATTCATCATGTCAGTTTATTGGTACAATGCATCTTGGTCAATGTCACACCTTCATCATTCCCCTCCATCTCTCCCAATGCAGTCATATTCTTATGCATTCTCCAACTTTTCCTCTCACATTTTTTGATCCATTCATTTATTGAAAGACATCTGGGATGTTTTCATAACTTGGCTATGGTGAATAGCCAACAAAGAACATGATTGTACAAGTAGCTTTAGTGTATCCTTGCTTCTAATCTTTTGGATAAATGCCCAAGAGTACGTTTGCTGGATCATAGGGTAATCCTGTGTTTAGTTTTTTGAGTAATCTCCAAGCTGCTTTCTAGAGAAGTTACTTGAATCTACATTCCCACCAACACTGCATTAGAATTTTCCTCCCCACCTCCTGCATATCTGTGTCAGCATCTGTTGTTGTTTGTATTTTTGATGAAGGCCATTTTAACTGGGGTGGGATAGAATCTCAGTGTTGTTTTGATGTTCATTTCCTTTATGGTCGGAGATGTTGAGCATTTCTTCATGTGTGTATTGGCCATTTCTGAGAAGTTTTTCTATTTACCCCTTTGTCCATTTATTAATTGGGTTATTAATTCTTTGAGGATTCAGTTTCTTGTGCTTTTTGCATATTTTAGATATTAAGACATCTGTCAAAGATCATCTCTTATTCTGTAGGCTCTTTTTTAGCTTCTTAACTATGTCCTTTGCTGTGCAGAAACAGTTTAGCTTGATGTTAACCCCATGTTCTTATTATCAATCCAGCATACCTCAGAATGTGGCCTCATTCAAGCCCCAGGAAAGCCAAGAAAGAAAATCTACCTATTTTAGTGCCCTCAGACTAGAAACAGAGAGAGCTAGCTCTGGATTTTTTTTCCTGGTTCTTTATCTCTACAGGCCTTTTCCAAAAACCTGTCTACCCATTAGAGCTTTCCCTCAGCCTGGCCCATGGATTTTGTCAACTCGAATGACCTCACCCCAGCCCCAGTGACCTTGTATAAGAATAAAATGAGACAAAGCGAGACCTAAATTATTACCTCCTAGGAGATTCACCGGGACAGTGTGAGTACATGCACATGCAATTGCATCATGTGTACTTAAGAACTAAGAAAAGCTTCCACTTCTAAATAAGTTGTCTTACTCCTTCAAAAAGAACAGTGCTTATTGAGATAAATGAAAAGAGGGTGGTTGTTTAAATCAGTATGACTAATGTTTAAAAAAAAACAGCTGGTAAGGAATACGAGGTAATCACATACACAGGAGCCACCAACGGGGAACATTGCACTGCTGAACCTACCATAATTTAGTTCCTCCTTCTCCCCACCCCGCTCCCACCCCAGATCCCCATGCAGTTGCTCCTTTGCTCAGCTGTGATCTGGGGCTCTGCATGTTACAGACCATCAGGAAAAGCAAGATGATTCATCATTTTCTGCTTGTGTTGTTTTAACTTAGTCATTTGGGGGCAGATCTTCGGAGACATTCACAATAGTCTGAGACTAGATTGATTTTCTTCTGTAAAGAACTGCCAGAATTTCCACCATTTCACATAAACATGCATCAAAACCTTAGAACCAGGAGGGAACTTGGAGGTCCTCTAGAACAATCACTTGTCCTCAACAGGCAATTCCTGGATGCCATCTACCCCCTCCTTGAATTCTTCCGGGTAAAAAGCTCACTACTCATCACAGAGAACATTTTGCTTTTACAGGTAGCTCTAATTGTTAGGATATTTTTCTTTGATACAATCTGATAGGCTCAGTCACTCCTTGGTTATGATTAATCTAGGAGGAAATTATTTCCTTAGCTATAGAATAAGTATTCACAACTTCCCCAAATGTTCCTTTAAACTTCCTAGCATCCCAGACATGGTCTTCTGAATAAGTGTCTTGGAATAAGTATTGTTTTTTGAATAGCTATCTTTCTTTGGGAAATGGCATTAAAATGTAACATAAGGCTCCAGCCGTGAGCTGGCCAGGGCAGCATACAACACACCCTGTAGTTCCTTCCACAGCTGCAACCTCAGCTTACCATCAGGGTTGACAGTCACAGAAGCTACAGGTGATCTTTGCAAATAATCTACTTTGCTTCTAGGCTGCCCCTGGCTCTACCACTCAAGCATTACTTTTGTTTGGTTTTTAACCTAAATGGACAATGTTGCATAACTATCGCTACTACATTTTATCTTGCAAGCTTCAAATCAATATATAAGTCATTGAGACCATTTAACTATTATCATCTTCTGTCCCTCTCCAAATTCTCATTGTCCAAAAATGTGAGCAGGGTTTCCAATAGCTTTACCTTTACTGGAAATCTTAGGTATCCGAGATATTACACCAGAGTTGCCTTATCTTGATGTCACCTTCGAGACACCTAGCCCCCAACTGCTCATAGAATTGATTTGCACCATAATGCTCTAGCCTCCAAGAAGGTAGATACTTCATCAAACATGTACTTGAAACTTACCATTGCACTAAACAGATGGTTTACTATATGACATATGTCCTCTTTACAAGTACCCAACAGAAACTTCTCTGCTCTCAGTGCTGGTTTTTCTTTCATATAGACACTTTTATTTATAACATTTCCTCTTTGCTTAGGGTATCTGGAAGCCCACAAGAAAGTTAGTAAGCCACTTTCAGGAAGTGTTGAGATGATAATAGACTATCATGACATACTTTATGGACCAGCCATCTACTCGGGTTCATCTTGTTCCTTAACCTTCTTTTACCTGTATTCTAATTTTTCCCTTATCTTGTTGACATATATATGTATATACATATATATATATATATATATATATAAAGACACTAAAAATTTTTAGAGCAAAGATCTAAGTGGAAGATGGGTAAATAATCCACACTGTTTTTCTAAGCATTGTATTCACAAGGACCTTACAAGATTTTATTATAAGTGTTGCTGTATCAAAAGGCACTATTTTCAAAATCTATGTGATCTGTGGGATTTAGAATCACTTTTAAAAAAGAATAAAAAGGAAATTTCCTGGTCTTATTGAAATCACATCAGATCTCAATAATAACTGCTTTCTTTTTTTACACATTTTCAATTCATAAGCACAGTTGCAATTTTTAGAATTTCCCCAGCGATGGATACCAACCTGGCTACTCCATCATTTAGTAGAGTGGTGGACGGGGTATATGTTTTGTTCTTCCTTTAGAAATTTGGAGCATTTGCTCATTTCACGTGTCTGGAATCCCACCTATTCTTCATGTCTAACAAGAGCTTGCCAATAATAACTGAATTCCTAAGCATAAATTCTCTTAATTCTTGGGCAATTAATAAATACAGTGAACTTTATATTGAAGCCCAAGAAAAACTGGGCATCATTCTTTTGAGAAAAAGGTTGAAAGACTGTTACAAGCTGTTATAGTGGTTAAATTACAATAATTAGTATTTTGTACAAATCCTTTTATCCCAAATAAAGGCCTCAAAAGACAGGAGTAAAAGAAGTCAGAGAATTAAAAATTTTGGAGTACCCACTAGGCAATAGGAGCCACACTGAGTACTTCAAATGCCTTATTTCACTCTCAAAAATCTTGTGAAACAGGTATTACACATCCTTCAAGTGAGAAAATTAATATTTAGCTCTCCTAGATTGTAAAGGTAAGTTGCAATATTAAACCCAAAGCTTATGTTCGCCACCCCATATCGAACATGTGTAATTGGAAGGAGTAACATAAGAAGGCAAGTCAGTTTAAACTTTTATCTGACTAGCAAGTAACAGTCATAAAATTTGTACTTGACTTAGTACTCGTGATCTTTCAACACAAAAATCAACCCTAGAACTGAGAAAACAACATGAAAGCATTGTGCTTTCCTAAAAACAAGCAAATTGGAGAGGGTAACCAACATTATTTACCAAAGTACTAAGAGCTAGCAAAGCGAGTCATACAAATTGCTCAGGGAGAAGCTCATAACTTAGGCCATCAGATACACACATGAGAAAATATGACAATATCCTTGAAGCAGAGTGAAGGGGAAAGAAAAACAATCAAAAGTTAGATCAAGCAATAACAGATGATAGTCAAAGTTAATGAAATGTGTCTATATTTAACTGCTTATACTTCTTCAAATTTAATTTCAGCTCAAGCAGAAAATAACAGCAGTTAACATATAAAGAAAAGTCTTACTCGGGAGGGAGGGGGTAGATTTCAGGTATCCTTCTTTCTGTGAGTATTTCAAGGATAGTACTGCCAGGCTTAACCCAGAAGTGAATTTTGGGCCCTCAGTTTGGTACAGCTTGTTGCTCTGATCATGTAACAAAGAAAAGATGGCCTCTAAAATTCAGACTTGTAAATAATAACCCATTGTATAACCTAAAGAACTAAACCATCACAAGAAAAAATGCACATAGATTGCTGATAAGAATAGGGTGGCTGTTATCACAGGTATGTTTACATATATTACAATGAACCCTTCTGTATAATTAATATACACTTAAAAAAAATAGTGCAGTTATCAAATCCCTGTCAGGTATTAGTATTTCCCAAGCTCATTTAAGGCTTTCTCCTTTCCCTGCTTTTGTCAACTAGGAGCCCCTAGTCTAAGAGATGGTGATGCCCACTTTTAGGATATTCCCAACATAATCCTCTCTGGAAACCTGTTCATAGCCACACCTAGCATGATGCTTTTCTTTTTTTTTTTTTGGTCCGGTCGTGGGGCCTGAACTCTGGGCCTGGGCGCTGTCCCTCAGCTCTTCAGCTCAAGGCTAGCGCTCTACCACTTGAGCCACAGCGCCACTTCCGGCTTTTTTCTTTTTGCTTATGTGGTGCTGAGGAATCAAACCCAGGGCAAGCGCTCTACCACTGAGCCACCTTCCCAGCCCCAGCATGATGCTTTTCTAATCTCCTCAGAGCTTCTCATTGTAATTAATTTAATGGGCAAGAGTAACCACCACAGAGAACAATCACAATGGTAATAATAATAGCTAGCACTTTGGCAAGACAACATACCAGGGAACCTATGCTTGCCTATGAACCCATCCAACAATCCTAATAAGCTTCAGAGGTACATATGATGTTTATCTCTACTTTTTAGATGGAAAAACTGAGGCCTATAAAAATGAAGTGACCAACCCAAAAGCTCACAGCTCATAGGTTGGAAGACTCAGGATTTAAACCTAAGTTATCTGACTCTGGAATCCAGGGACTTAACCATCACCACCTTGGTAGGTATTGGAGAGCAAGTGAGGTGCCTAAGACAATGTCAGTGGAAATGGAAGGGGTCATCCACATGTTTGTGGAGGTCTTATTCATAAAGGACAGGACAATACCACAGCAGGAGCCATATGGTTATAACAAACCTAAACAGCCACCTTACAGGATGAGAGAGACATCTTGGAAGAGTATAGTTAACCTTAAAAGGTGGGCTTTTACGCAACGATATTTTTATAACCTGAAGATAAATGATATCTGGGGGAAAGTTGAATGGGAGAGTGGCTGCAGGTCAGGGCCAAGCAGGAATCTGAAGGCTGGGACGCCAAGAGCCATTGTCTAATACCTGAGTCTGGCTGAGGCTCAAAAAAATGAAAAATTCAAAAACAGAATCTAGGTCTCCAAGGCCCAGCCCATGTGGCATGCATCCTCTTGAGAGAGGCCCCTGGATTTCAGAAGTCTAGAAATGTGTGTAGAGAAATAAGGCAAAACACAGCAGGTGATGCCAGCTGGAACCTTCTCTGTTTTATTCATGCCTCGTTGGCAGACGGCTGGTTCCCAGGAGGTGGCTGAATCTCACAAGGTTCAGATGTTAGAGGAAACAAATAACTAATTGTGCTGAACCTCAGCTCAGATTCATTCTGGGGTGTGGACAAGCGTTTGTGTCTCCAGAGACTTCAGTGAAGTGGAAAGTGTGTATTAGCCAGCTTGGTGATCTGAATTGAGCAGAATAATTGAATAGTTGCCAAATATGTGGGTGACTAGATGTCCTGTGTGGGCCAGGACAGTCCTGAGAAATCATGGCCATTGTCATTTGTGGCCTACACTTGAAAGGTAAGACATTGTCCCTGTTCCCCCTGGTAACACAGTAACCATCTCTCTACTCTTAAGTTTGATCAAAACCTATGTGAGTTTTCATCTGTATCCCTCTACCTAGATGAGTAACGAGTCTTCTCTCTGCTGTGTCAAAGAATACTTCGTTTTTATCATCAAGCCCTACCCCTCCACTCTGCTTCCAACTCTGAAGCCCAAATTAGGAACTGCTTCTAACTGTTCTCCTATCTGCAGGAAGAGAGCTTCTGCTCAGAGGAGAATAGACAAGGGAAAGATAGTGCACAGGCTTGCCTTTGCCTCCCAGTCACTCTCTGATCATAGAAGATGTAGGCATCACTTCACATCATAGAAATCCATGGTGGAATTAAAATGACCTAAATTCTCAGGTAAGGATCTAGTTCATTTGACTGTGGGAGAAAGTGGCTCTTGTCTTAACATTAAAAGCACAGTATATTTTAACAGGGAGAGAAAATAGTGGTTTCTGATGGAAATATTTCCTTTGGTAATAAGATGTAATACCAATAAGAAGGAAAAAATAACAGTCAGGATGTAGTATTCACAGAGTCTATAAATAAAAAGATCAGAAGGTAGTTTTCACTTCAGGATTGTATGTACAGGCATGGAAGGCAAAATCAAGAGGGTGGGTGTGACATGACAGTGGAGAGTTGGAAGAGAAGACTAGGCAAGGAATCTTAGGAAATACCCAAGTCTAAGAGAGAGGTATGACTGGAGCCAGTAACATGGGTTAGGAACAGTAGTCAGAAGGGTCAGATATAGCAATAAGAGAACAAAGATGAACTCCTGAACAGGAAAAGAATCAAGACTGAGGACACACACACTAGAACTTGACAATGAGTAGCCTTCATAAGAGTAGTTTCAGTCACAGTGAGTGTAGAAATTGGATGCCACTGGATAAAGACATGAAAGGAAGAGGAAGGAAAAGGATGCTGGGGGCTCTTCCTTTTCAGCAAGTGGAATGAGCACAAGATGCCATCTCAAGTGACCTAGTCAATGGATGAAGAAAAAGATTTTCCTCTTAGCAATGTCTAGGATCTGTGCTCATCAGCTAAATCAAGTGATTTCTGGTTCTTCGGGTGTTCACAAGTGCAGTGACAACCAAGTGCCAACAAGGGCAAATTATTCAATGGCCTAACATCTTGATGGACATGATATGCTATGATTTTAGTAGGTATAGTATGCTCTGATCAAAATGTAATTTCCTGTCATTAAAATCTGTAACAGCCAGGTACCAGTGGCTCATGCCCGTAATCCTACCTACTCAGGAGGCTGAGATCTGAGGATCCTGGTTTAAAACCAGCCTGGGCAAGAAGTCTGTGAGACTCTTATCTCCATTTAACCACCAGAAAACCGGAAGTTGAGGTATGGCTCAAAGTGGTGGAGAACTAGCCTTCAGCAGGGCGGGAAAAAAGCTCTGAGTTCAAGCTACCCATGACTGACAAAAAGAAAAAACAGTAACAATTATTCTTCAAAAACCAACAATGATCATGCTGGCTCACACCTGTCCCACCACTCAGGAGGTTAAGATCTAGAGGATCACTATTCAAAGACAACTCAGGAAGAAAAGTCCTCAAGATTATATCTCTATAACTAACCAACAAAAAGCCAGACTAGAGACATGATGCAAATGGTAGAGCATAAACTAAGCAAGTGGCATCATGAGGTCCAAAGTCCAGAGTTCAAACCCAGTAGCTAAAACAAACAAACAAAAAAGCTAATGAAGAAATTCTATAAACATCTGTTTACAAAATTAAATTTGAAATACCTATACAGAGATAGAAAATAGAAAGAAATATAAATGAGGCTAAATATGGAGGCTCATGGTAATAATATCGGCTACTCACAGCTTACCCAGTCAAAATGTTAGCAAGACTCAACTTCAACAAAATAGCTGAGTGTGGAAGTGTTCACCTACAATCCCAAATACAGGGAGTATGAATAGAAAGACTAGGGTCTGGGCAAAAAATTGTAAACTCTATGTAAAAAATAACTAAAACGCTGGGCATTGGTGGCTCATGCTTGCAATTCTAGCTACTCAAGAGGCTGAGATCTCAGGATTATGATTTCAAGCCAGCTAGAGCAGGAAAGTTCATGAGACTCTTTCTCAAAAAACAACTTCTCAGAAAAAGCCAGAAGTGGCACTGTTGCTCAAGTGGTAGATTGCTAGCCTTAAGTATAAAGAGACTTAAGAACAGCATCCAAGCCCTGACGTCAAACCCCAGGACTGGCAAATAAGAATAATAATAGTAACTAAAGCAAAAAGGCTTAAAGGCATTGCTCAAATGGCAGAATACCTGTCTAGCAAGCAAAAGGCCCTGAGTCCAAACCCCAGTACCACACCCACATAAATGAACAGCAAATAAAGTTTCAGAGTTCATGGGGTTTTGTTTTCTGCAAAATTACCTATTAGTTACTAAATTTTCTTTACACTTTAAACAAATTTACACTACATATCCCAAAGGAATGCTATTTGTCTGCTTAAATATACTTTCATTTGACGTTGTAACTCTTATGAAAATAAAATTATGCTTTTTCATTTAAAATTTTTGTGTTACATTGTTTGGGTATATTTCTCACAAATAGAATTGCATTTCATGGGGCTTAAAAACAAAACAAAAAAAAAAGAAAAAGAAACCAAACATTTGTGGCATCAACAGTGTAGTTTATCTGAATTATTTACAACCACAGCTGACTTAGATCTTTGTTTTCTTACTCTGCTTTTTGTTTTGTGGCTTAAAAAAAAGATTGCAATTATTATTCTACTTGCAGTTTTAGTATGTCTTGGATCCTCAGAAAGATTACATGAAGAATTTTATAAGTATAAAACATTTGCTAAATTCAGATTTGGACATATCATTTGGTTTATATGAGACCAAAGGACAAGACTTTTCTAATACCAACTCTCCTATCATAGGCATTTCCCTTTCAGAGAGGGTGCATGCAGTGTGTATATGCCTGAGTCCTTGCGTATCTGAGCCATCTTTAGTTATTTCAGAAGTTAAAGATGTCTAAGCTGGGTATAAAAGCAAGGAAGTTACAAGATTTGTTCTCAAAGCTCTGCAAATGGTACTGTTTCATTCCAAATTTAAGCTTTCAGAGTAAAAGCCAGAGAACAGCCAGATTTTTGTCATATTTTTAGACACTTTGTTTCTTCTGCTTAGATACTTAAGAAAGTTTTTTTTCTTATGGTTATGAATTAAAATTGTTGCCCAGTAGCAGGTGGGGAGCTTTGTTCATTGATTTCTGTGGAACACAATGATTTTTTTTTAATTTGAGTCTGACTTGCATGAATTTTTCCTATTCTATCTTTAATCATTCCTTTTAGCTCCTTTACTTAAGGATTTTCTTCAGGAATCCCAATCATCCATGTACTTACTCACTGAGCTTTAACATCCATACCCTTTGCTTTCTGTGGTGTTGCCTAATATCCTCCAGGAGAGCCGAAGTTCTCTTGTATAGTAGGTAGTACTCTGTATAGTAGATAGGCACTCTGTTTTCTTCACCCCATGCACAGTGCTTCTACCTGTTTAAACTCATTCCACAAACACGATCTGATTGTCTGCTGCTGTGAACCTGCACACACCTTCAGTGCATGAACCCGCACTGTGCAGTGCACACAAACCTCTAGAATTCCCAGCATGCAGTGTAATCAGGGTTAGTCATTGTGGTTTGTTTTCCAACTCAGCCCGAAGAGCTCTTATCTGCAAGAGCTTTTTTGTCTGAAAATGTAATCTAACTCCACTATTCCTTCCACTCAATCCTGACCTACCATCCAGGGTGTTTCCTTACACTCTCCCTCTGCTCCCCGGATATGGACTGATCGGGCAAGACTTTAAGCCTTATAAACTAAAATGCTCACCTGCACAGATGCTCATCAGGGTTAACTTTGAGTTCCCCAAGCCTGATGATGGACAGAATGTGGAAGTCGCAAGACCTTTCACTCCTCAGTTCAGACGAATTCTTTGCCACGTATTCAGGCACAGGCATGCCAAAAAAGAAAGCTGGAGGGATGTGTTTCAATTTTCCTTTTTTTGTTGTTTTTGGTAATTGTATAGATTCTCCCTCAATATTGAAATCATGCTGGCCATTGCTTTTGTTTTTATTTTGAAATTATGTTTTCCCCTCTTTGTCTCTTTCGGCACTTTAGTAGGAAAGTGAAGAAGGACTTCGTGGGGGACTGCTAGCTAGACACCATTTTTAGCCAGGACTCCTGTAGCTTCCTAATGAATAATTAAAACATGCCTATGGAGGATATCCAGCCACTAAATCAATGCTGGAGATTATTCACTGAGGATGTGAAATCTGGGAACTTCAATATAAAAAAGAGAAAGACATTATTTTTTTTTCAGGAGGGAAATAAAAATGCCTAACAACTAAGATTCCTAATAGAAATGATGACAAAGAACAGTATTCCTAAAATAAAAGGCTTATGGAGCAAGCTCAAGTTGCTCTCTGCAGAATTAAGAGTACCATGCTGCAGATTTAGGAATCATGTCACCAAATCAAGTCCTCGTTAGAATGCAGGCAATAATGTTTTGCAAAAGAGAACATCATGTGGTGGCCTTGCTAATCTTCTGGATGAGGCTCAGTTGGAAGCTGAAAATGCACACAGACATGCCTTGGATGGAAAGGAGCTCTTCACATGACACGGCAGATTTTAGGGCTACTGGGAATTAATATGAGAAATATGATCAAATATAGTGCTGGATATGGACAACCACAACATAGCTGACTATGTCATTTGACATTGAAATCAGATGAACATTTCCAAACTTGGAATAGTTGGAATTAAAAGTCTCCAGGAAATTGGAAATCAGTTGGTGATTTGATGTCTACATGAAGGGAACACACAAGAAACTCTACTACCTGAGGGACATTGCAGTTGAATCTTGTCGTTTTCAAAAAAGAATTTAAGTCAAGTCCTTCAGTTAACAAAAAAAGAACTAAAAATGTGTGTGTGTATGTGTATGTGTATAATGGAATTTTATTCATCCATTGGGAAGAATGATATTCCATCCTTTGCAAATAAATGGATGGAACTGGGAAAAAAAACTATTAAGTAAAATATGTCAGGCCCAGAGACACAAAAGCTGCATGCTTTCTTTCATAGGTGGAAGCTGAAACTGCTTTGTAAATGTACAAGTAAATACATATGGGGGTGTATGCAAGTATATACAAATGTATTCATCAATGTATGGTATTCACTAGGGAGAATTCAAATGGTGTCATTCTTCTGAAAAAAAAATGAACTCATAGTCCAATAAAATGAATACCAGGAAATTGGTACTTGAGAGATGGGGGGAAAAGAGGGTCAAGGTGAGTAAGTAGATGAATGAAGGGAGGAAGGGAGAGAGAGAATTCAGTCATTATATTCAGTGTGCATCCTCTGACACTAAGAAACCTGAAGGGAGGCATCATAGAGAATGATGAAAGGGGTGACATCACTCAAGATGCATTGGACTTAGAAACTGATTGGTGGAGTGGTGACTCCTTTGTACAACTACTGAAAGATAATAAAAATATAATTTAAAAAAACCTAAAGAGATAAGTGGGTAGAAATCTCCGTCTGCAAACTTAAATCTGTTTCCACCAAGAATACAGTGCAGTTCCATAAGAAACATGAGCTCCTGGGGTTTACTGCCCTAAATAGAGGATGTCTTGTCACCTTTCTGAGGTCCGAGTCAATATCCCTAACCTCCTCTAGAGTTAAACATACCAACGTCTTTACCATCCAGATGATGTACAAACACACAAGAAGGAGCTTGTCTCCAGGATCCAAGAAAGGCTAAAGCTTCAGCCTGATTTAAAGTAATTCCCCCAGTAAAAAGGGTATCAGAAAGTAAAATAGGAACAGGGATTTTGTTTTAAAAAAGGATAGAACTGAGTTCTTTGACACTAGAAGTACACAAAATATTTTTAAAACCCAATAACAGGGAAAGCTTTTCTGAACGAGTTTGTCTGTCCTTTCCTGCAGGAGGGGGCTTGCTAATCCTTGGATAAATTTATTTTAGAACCAAAAGATTATTTAGAGATTATGTAGTCCTCCCTGTCACTTGAGGACATGTTGTCTCTAAACGACTAAAAGGCTTGCTGGTCTCATGTGTAAATTCGTTTGGAGAAGTAAAATTAAGTTTCCAAATTCTGGTGTTCATTTGGAGCTTTTTCTCTTCCACATCAATCTCCTTACATATTGTGCAAATTCCAAAGGAGGTAGCATGGTACTCATTTAAATGTATTCAGTACCTCCCATAGGCTGGCTTATATTACTTTTGTGGTCACCTGAAAAACACCAGTTCCTAAGAATAAGAATAAAAGTCAAAGCCAGGCACTGGTAACTCACGCCTGTAATCCTAGCTACTCAGGAGGCTGAGATCTGAGGATTGTGGTTCAAAACCAGGCCTAGCAGGAAAGCCTGTGAGACTCTTATCTCCAATTACCCAACAGAAAACGGGAAGTAGATCTGTGGCTCAAAGTGCTAGTCTTGTGCAGAAAAGCTCAGGGCAGAACCCTGGCCCTGAGTTCAAGCCCCATGACCAAGTAAAAACTAAAAAGTCAGTATTCTGAGTGAGAACCTTCCAACTCCTTTAACCCAAAGAGCATTTACAATTCTGAGAGCAAGATTTAAATGTCCTATTCCTCACCTAACAAGAGATTAAAAGATCCCACCCTAGAATAGATGTTTGTTTAACAAAAAAGATATTGGCTTTTAAGAAAACCCAACTAAAGAACCAGGCTCTTTCTGGGTAGATAGTGAAGTCTGCCCAGGCATGGTCAGGTCCTCTCTGTGATACATATGCCTCACTCAGATTTTGTATTTCAACCAAGGATTTCAGAGAAAAAAAATACTTCTAATTTTAAGACAGAGAACAATAGAAACTAATGTCTTCAGAGAGGTCTTTTTTAAAGCCTACTAGATTTACTAAACAAGAGCAGGATGTGATGAGAAGAAAAGGATATTCTGATCCCCCTGTGGATACCTAAAACTATAGATAATACTGAACCTGGACAGACTATGTGTTCTTCTACACAGATACAATTGTTGAAAAGTTTGTAAGTCAAGGACAATAGCAATTAACAGTGATAACCACTATTAAAATAATACAATTATAACAATATACTACAATAGCAGTTATGTGAATGTGGCTCCTAGCTAGCTAGCTAGCTAGTGAGCTGGCTATCTATTTATCTATCTATCTACCTGTCTGTCTGTCATCCATCTACCTTATTACCTTGTATTCACCCTTTTGTGATAATGTAAGGTGACATAATGCCTTCTGATAGAAGGAAGTGAAGTGAATGACATAGGTACTAGTACATAGTGTTGGGCTACGAAAGAATGGTTACTATAACACAGCACTGTGATGCCACCATAGTCAATCTGCTGACATGGATGGCTTCTATGTTCAAGTGGGTAGCACATGCAACATGAAGACTCCACACCCAGAGATATTCATGTCCCAGGCAGGACCGAACAGGATGGCATAGGATTTCATCATGTTATTCAGAATAGCACACAATTACAAACTTGCCAACTATTTCTGGAATTTAATTATGTTCAGTCTATGGTCGAACATGTATAACTAAAATTATGGAAAGCAAAGCCTTAAACGGGAGGAGAATGCAATATTCGGAGAATATTTTTAAAATATTCATATGCAAAAATAGAAATAAAAAGAAAAAGTAAGCAGAAAAGTTAAAAGATTAAGTTGAAGAAGTCACCCAGAAAAAGATCAAAAACAAAATGTAAGGATATCAATACAGAAAGATCTAACCTTTAATTTGAAGGAATTCCAAAATGAAAGAATAGAGAGTGGACATTGTTGAAGAAATAACACAAACTAATGGCTAAGACGGAAGACAATAGATACCAGGTTGCAAAGGCCTGGAACAGTACAGAAAATGCACCTGGTACCTTAACAAGCCTTAGCCCAAGTGTTAGAAGTCACTTCCACAACTGACCTCTACTAGCCCATGTTGGTGGTCCAGCATAAACAGAAAAGGCCTGGACCCTGACCTAGAGAAAACTACAGGCTAGTGGGGGACCAGCCCTCCCCATGTATCCCCTAAAGAATCCCTCCACAAAAGACACATTTCCCCCCAACTAAAGAGTTTGGCTCCGGGTGGGAAGGTGGCTCAGTGGTAAAGTGCTTGCCTTGCATGCCTGAGGCTCTGGATTCAATTCCTCAGCACCACATAAGCAAAAAAAGAAAAAAGCCGGAAGTGGCGCTGTGCTCAAGTGGTAAGCTGAGAGACAGCGCCCAGACCCAGAGTTCAGGCCCCACGACCGGACCCCCCCCCCAAGAAAAAAGAAGAAGAAAGAAGAAAGAAGAAGAAGAAGAAGAAGAAGAAGAAGAAGAAGAAGAAGAAGAAGAAGAAGAAGAAGAAGAAGAAGAA
>NW_012267283.1:9684525-9709549 GCF_000151885.1 Dipodomys ordii | reverse complement strand
AAGAAAAAGCCAGAAGTGATGCTGTGGCTCAAGTGGTAGAGTACTAGCCTTGAGCAAAAAGAAGCTCAGGGACAGTGCCCAGGCTCTGATTTCAAGCCCCAGGACTGGCAAAAAAAAACAGCAACAGGAAAAAAAAAAAAGAGTTTGGCTCTCAGTAAATCTTGGAATGATCCAAGATTATTCTGTTCATCATGACTTGCAGACTCTCTCCTGCTCCTAGGGTAAGGGAGCTGCTGGTAGACACTTAGCTTTTTCCCTCTCCAGGAGAGACTCCCTCCCTAATTCCCTGAAACAGGTTGGATGTAAATATTTATGCATGTTTTCTGCATCCCACCTTGACAACCGACCTTCCCACAGAATTGGCACAATGGTAGAAACCATGACAACAGCAACAACAAACATGTGATATATATCTGCCTGCTCAAATCCTTTTCTCTCAGGAAAAAAAAAAAGGTGGTGGTGGGATCTAACAAAGCACATTGGGATAAGTAGAGACATTCAACTTAGCACTGTACCGGTCTTAGGTATACATGGATACTTTTCAACCGTTTTGGAAAGTGGGGATCTGTGATGGTTTGCATACAATGTTCAGATGGGTTTAAGTAACTTTCCCAGGGACACACAGATAGGGGGTGGTAGAGTTGGCTTTAACACCACCATACTCTGACCCCAATCCAACATTCGATTGTATAGATTTAATTGTACTGTGAATACTCATTTCTTGCTGGGGAAATGTGTATTAAAACCAAGTGAGAAAACATGTCATAGTCACCAAATTAGCAAACCTAGTGTCTCTGATCATTCTGCCAATGATGTGAGGCAGCCATCATCCTCACACATTGCTCCTGAAAGTGTAATTTGGTACAACCACTTTGGAAAACAATTTAGCATCACCCACCTTCCTGAAGAAATACATACTATAAGATCAGAGGATATATAGATATATGTCATGAAGAAACGCTTGAGTATTTGTAATTAAAAACTTGTGTGTTAGAATATTCTTTTAAAAAATAAACCCAATGTCATCTTAGACAATTATGATAGATTCATATAATGGAATACTTGACATCAGGAAAATGAATGCAACATACAATGATATGGAAAAACCATGTGCTTAATATTGGATGAGCAAAAAAGAAATAAAGAAAAATGTACCAAGTCTGAGTTTGCTTAATTTAGATAAAAATATTTACTAAGCAATGCTTGATAGGAAGTGTAATCATTACCTTACTCATGTAACTGTAACCCCTTTGTACAGTATCTTTACAATAAAAATATGAAAATATTTACTAAGCTGTAGGGATAAATCAAGTATGGTAAAATTATAAAGTGAAAGTTATAATAAATATAAGACTTGGGCTGGCAGCACAGCTTATATAGTATACAAATTTCTCTATATATTCAACATCTCAAAAACAGTTTTATTAAAAAAGAATATCTACTAACATGACAATGCATGATAAAATGTTCAAATGAGCATTGTGAATGTGAATAAAATGTGTTTTATTATGCTATTTAAAAACTAGAACAGACACTGACTGCTAAGCTCTCACTCCTGCAATCCTAGCTACTCAGAAGGCTGAGATCTGAGAACTGAGTTTCAAAGCCAGTGCCAGCAGACAAGTCTACTCTTATGTCCAATTAACCAGCAAAATACTGGAAGTGGTATGGCTTAAGTAGTAGAACACCAGCATTGAGGGGGAAAAAAGAAAAAACATATGGCTCTGAGTTCAAGCTCTAGTACTGACACAAAAATTAAAATAGGAAAAAAATATATATATAAAAGAATAACTACAATTACCCATAAATTACAGTTGTAAATGGACTTATAAGCAAAGGGAAATAAAAGATATTTGATTTTTTATCTAATTTTTCTCCTTTACTTTTATTTCCATTGTTTTGATCAGACATTTATGCCAAAAAAATGATATAATTGATCAGAAAATGATTTTCTAAACAGGCCTTTGGGTACAACTATTTGGACAGTGGGTCCAATAACCAAGGTACTCAGGTTGTAACTTCTCTACTATAAACAATGCATCCCAGAGAAAAAAAATCAGGCTCTCAAATTTGTGATCTATTTGGCAGGGAGAGGGAGAGTGAAAATACTAGGGACT
Organism: Dipodomys ordii; assembly: GCF_000151885.1. NCBI lineage: Eukaryota > Metazoa > Chordata > Mammalia > Rodentia > Heteromyidae > Dipodomys > Dipodomys ordii. The sequence goes on along the minus strand of NW_012267283.1, from coordinate 9,707,432 downwards.
GAACTCAGAACCTGAATGCTATCCCTTAGCTTTTGCACACAAGGCTGGCACTCTACCACTTTAGCCATAGATACATTTCTCTATTTTGTTGGTTAATTGAAGATAAGAGTCTCATGGACTTCCCTGCCTGGCTCCAAACTATGTGATCCTTACATCCCCGACTCCTGAGTATCTAGGATTACAGGCATGAGCCCCTAGAACTTCATTAAACCTTTTTTTTTTACATAGTAGTCAAAACTGACCTTAGGATCCTCCTTTAATCCTGACAGCACAGAAGCATGGTACCTAGACAGCCAAGAAAGAATCACTATCACAAAGTCTTTCCTAGGCCAATTCTGAGAGACACTGGCCTCATTTTATAGAATACTGATATAAATTCTGTAGATAAAAAGTCCATGGCCAATTTATTTCTTGTTATGGGAGGGGAGGCGGAAATTTAAAGAAAAATATCAAGTTCTATTTGATTTTCAACCAAAAGTGTTAGTATTCTGCACTGAAGTGTCATGGATAATTCAAAATCATCAGAGACACAAAAATCACAATTATTTAAAGACTACATGTTTCTCAAACAGATCTAAAAATGAAAAAAATCACATTAATACTTACCTGCCAAAATATCTAAATTTGCAAAAAGAACAGAAAAGGAAGGACAAATTATTGATCATGCTCACAGACTTTAAATCACAACTGAAGTGTCCATGCCATCAAACTTAGAAGAAAAAAAATCAATACTGCTGTGTTGAAGTTAAGAATAAATTAGAGGCATGTAAAAGTCTGGAATAACAATATGCTATAAAAATTACTGATATAAAAATATGCCATTTAACAAATTTGATACTACAGAGGCATAAAATTCGACATGGAGTCTGGAAGCAACCATGTGAACATAAGGTGGTAGCTGAGGTGGTGCCAGCATGGTTAATTCAGAAAGAAACCCAAATTTATAACTGGTTAGGTTTTATTTCTCTTTTGAAGACAAATTACATGCCAGAAACCGATATGCTTTAAATTTTTCTACTGATATTTAAAGGTTAAAAACTGGACAATATGAAAAATATATTTTCAGTAAAAATAGTTCTCCCTCAAACCTCAAGACACCTCAGTTCACACACATAGATGCATGTATACACACACACACACACACACACACACACACACACACACACAATCTTCATTTGTCCATCTCCCATGCTAGATCTTCTGTCATGAACAATTTTAGGTTACTAGTTGTAATATATAGGTTTAAAACGTGTGATCATTTAAAAATGACTTGTGTAATTTTGGTGTTTCAAAATTATTCGGAGATTTTTAAAGAAATATATTTATGAAAAGTTGGAAAAGAAGCCTAAGCTGATTGACAGTTTGGAGTTTGTGTTTCTACCATCTGATTGTCACCAAATGCAAATGTGATTAAGTTCTGAGAGACAGGAATCTGCAAAGTGTCTGTAGCTTATTAGAATCAACCAGCAGGGGCATCAAGGGTAACCTTTTGGTTTGCAACTTCAGGAGTCCCTCAGACTGGGGAAGGGAAAAATGCTCCTTACTCCATGCACCAAATGCAGTCCATTGGTAGAACTGTTGTTAGAAAGTAGGGTTCTGAATTCATGCCTGGGTCAATAAAAAAAAAGAACCAGTAGGGTTTGTTTGACCTAGAACACAATGATGATAAAGATGCTTTGTCTTTGCTCTAAGTAAATTCTGCAGTTACCTTCATTGTTAAGAGGTAAAACACACTCTTATATAGATACAAGGTATTACAAATACATTTCTTCATTCACATAAATGCTGCATAAATCCAAATTCACTAGCATGCACTTATTTATTCAATAATGATAGCCAGCAATTCACTTTTAAATCCACCTTTTGCATCCATTTAACAACTCAAGTTATAATTATATATGCCACACACTGTGCTAGGCACCTGTAGATACAGTATGAAGAACAGCTAGTTTATGCTCTCCAAAATTCACAATCTAACTAAAAGGTACAAAACTCATTAACATACTCAGCCTCATGTAGCAATGCAAGAAGTATTACAGAGAGAGAAAGAACACCTAATTCTTCTAGGGAAAATCATAAAGTTTTCTCACAGGACATAACATTGCTTTGGGTCTTGAAAAAGAGGAGGTATTTGTCAAGACAACAGTGCTCCATTCATCAACCAATAAACAATCATCTTTGTTTTGCCACAGTCGTTGAAAAGAGAAACGATGCCCAGTCATACCTTCCATGAAGCGTATGACAGAGATTCACAGGGCCACACAAGTAAGATCCAATAAAGGAACAGATTAGATAGAGTGGTAATGGGGGAGGGGGGTGATGAAAACTAGTGTTACAGGACATTGCTTCTTTATTTGTCAGTAGTTGAGCTTTAACTCAGAGCCTGGACACTGTCCTTCAGCTCTTTTTACTCAAGACTAGTGCTCTACCACTTCGAGCCACAGCATCACTTCTGGTAGATAATGGAGATAAGAACCTCACAGATTTTCTTGCCCTGGCTGTCTTCGAACCATTATTCTCAGAACTTAGCTGCCTGAGGAGCCTAGCATCAGATTCTATAAAGGTATTCTTTTTTTTTTCTTTTGGTCAGTCATGGGGCTTGAATTCTGGGCCTGGGCATTGTTCCTGAGCTCTTCAGCTCAAGGTTAGTGCTCTACCATTTTGAGCCACAGTGCCACTTCTAGTTTTCTCGTGGTTAATTGGAGATTAGAGTCTCATGGACTATCCTGCCTGGGCTAGTTTTGAACTGCGATCCTCAGATCTCAGCCTCCTAAGTAGCTAGGATTACAGGTGTGAGCCATCGGTGCCCAGCCAAGGTATTCTTTATTCTATGAAATAATGTCCTGTCAGGTGCTGGTGGCTCACACTTGTAATCCTAGCTACTCAGGAGGCTGAGATCTGAGACTCCTGGTTCAAAGATAGCTGAGGCAGGAAAGTCTGGGAGACTCTTATTTCCAAATAGGCACCAAAAAAGCTAGAAGTGGAACTGTGTCTCAAGTGGTAGAGAGCTAGCCTTGAGCAAAACACAATCAGGGATAGCACGTAAGTCATGACTTCAAATCTCAGGACTGGCACCAAAAAAACAAAAAGGAATACTTTTATAAATCATTACTTGAAAGTCCTGTGTCTACATGGGATATAAAAGGCTGGGGGGAAGGAGGTTAAACATTTAAAGATTAAACTGCCTTACAGTCCAATTATACCATCCTAGACATTATCTGAATGAGTGTAAGACAACACCCAGATAAGATACCTGCTCAGTTATTTTTATAGTATCAATATTCATAATAGCCAAAATTTGGAATCAGCCTAGGTGCCCATTGACAGATAAATGGATAAAGAAAAATGTAGTACATATATACACAATTCAGCTGTGAAGAAGAATGAGGAAAGTGGATGGAAGTAGAAGATCATCACATTAAATGAAATAAGCCTGGCTGAGAAAGTTAAATATTACCTTTCTCTAATAGACAGAATCTTGTCCTTAAAAATGAATGATAAGGGGCTGGGAAGGTGGCTCAGTGGTAGAGCACTTGCCTTGCATGCATGAGGCCCTGGGTTCGATTCTTCAACACCACATAAGCAAAAAAGAAAAAAGCCGGAAGTAGCACTGTGGCTCAAGTGGTAGAGCACTAGCCTTGAGCTGAAGAGCTGACGGACAGCGCCCAGGCCCAGAGTTCAGGCCCCACAACCAGACCCAAAAAAAAAAAATGAATGATAAGAATGGAAAACAGTTTCTGTTCGGGGATGAGTATCAAGTGGGAGGGAGGAAGGGTCAAGAAGAGGCTAAGAGAGGGGTAAATGTGGTCAAAGGGTCCTGTAGACATGTATAAAAGTAGAAGGAAGCCTGATGGATTTGGTTCAAGAACAGGGAGGTGGGAGGTTGAGGTATGATGGAAGGATTGTTTGATGGGGTGACATTTTGTGCATACATAGAAGCATCACATTAAAACCTGTTTATACAATTAATATATGCTAATAAAAGATGGAGGAAAGAAGAGCTTCTCCCCACTTTCCCAACAATAGAAAACCTACATACAAACAAGTAGACCACAAACCATAGCTTTTCCATAACCCTGGGGAAGCTACAGAGAAACCAAGTAGTCTGAATGCTCATAGAAAAAGTCTTCCATGAAATGGAAGAGTATGAGCTCTTGTTCTCCTGAGCCAGATGACCAAAGGAAGACACTGACTGGATGCCATGAGAAAAGATATGAATTCAGTTTAATTTTTAAAGCTAATTTCAAAGAGCCAACTGTGAGCTGGCTTTTATCTTTCTCATGACAGCTACACTGCCATAATTTTAGATAATAGACTTGGATAAGAAGGCAGCAGTTTATGAGGGATCAGGAATGGATAGTTTTTCCAACACTTCTAGTCTATGTTTATTTCTAGGCTATCTTCTCAAGTCTGTCTGTTTCCATTCTCAAACCAGCTAATTCTTGCCTGACTTCATCTCATTCTTGGAAGACTTTGCTGAAAGCAGCAAGTAAAAGTCAACATACACACAACCCCCAGCACGTGGTAATCACCTCTCCTCAAGTTCTCCCATGAGAGTTAAATAAAGGATTCTGGAATGGGAACTGTAAGATTACACTAATTCATAACCCTCTGTGTATCTGAAGATCTCTATCCATTCCTGTTTCAAAATCAGTACTAACACAAGAGAAAGTCAGACTAGAAATACGATAGAGTCCAGAAATTGACTCATGCACAGATAGTCACGTGACTTTTGACAAAGCCATCATAATGATTCAGTTGTTAAATTTTCTATAACAACTTGTTTGGAATATCTGGATATTCCTATTTTTTTTTAAAAAGGACAGAACTCTTGACCCCCTACCTCACACCATGCACACATTTATACACAGAAAAATTCAAAGTTGAGATAATAAAGTTGATATTAAAAAATATCACCATGTTCAACAATGGGCCAAAGCTTTTAAGAAGAATACAGAATGAACCATGCTAAAAAGAAATCACAGGGGCTGGGGGTTTAGCCCAGCGGAAGCGCGCCCGCCTGGTGTGCGCAAGGCCATGGATTCGGTTCTCAGCCCTAGTTTAAAATAAAATAAAAGAAATAAATAAAAAGAAATCACAATAAAGGGGGAAAAAGAAAACATTAACAAGCTATTCAAGCTGAAGTCACTAACATCAAGAAAATAAAAAACAAGCCACACAGTGGGGAAAAATTCAAAGTGTGTGTGTATGTGTGAACTAGGTTATTTACAACATAACAAGAGATAATGAAATCAATAATAAGAAGGTGACCAAATATTTGAAGTGGAAATAACATTGAACAGACCACTCACAGAGAGAGAGAGAGAAATTGCCAACAAGTGCATGTAAAGAGTTAGTCATAAGGTTAGTGCAAATTAGCACATATACTCAACCCATACACACAAAAAATAATTACATTTTTTAAAAAGATTGACACCCAAAAATATTGTAGATGACATAGAACAACCTAAATTTTCATTTGTTCCTAGTGGGAGTACAACTACTTTAGAAAACTATTTAGGTGTCATTTATATGTTAAACATATGTCACCCCATGACCCAGCAGCTCTACTCCCAGATACTTTATCATGAGAAATATGGGAGGAACCCTCTGAGCTACCAATATTTATCAACTCTTTTCTTAAGTTTTTCTTGTTGTCTTCAAATAATTGTACAATGAGGTTTAATTTAGCTCTCTATTCATTTGCACAGTGCATCTTTGTTAGTATCGATCTTTCCATCTTTCTCTTCCTCCCATCTACCATATCTTACCTGTCTCCTCAAGTGTCCTAGTTTCATTTTCAATATTATGACTGCGTTCACCCATAATTCCCATCTCTATCCATCTGCCTCCTTCCCCATCACCCCTACTCTGAAGCCAAGGCAGATTTCTGCTTCCTGGTATCAAAGCTTAAAATAGGAAAAAAAAAAAAAAAACCTCAGGTCAGATTTAAATGTAGTGAAATGAAAATAATAAAATGCAACCAATGATCTTTAAATTCAATCCATTTTTAATGTTTCCATTAAATCTTATATAAAAATTATTGATAACAGGTAAAAATTGGGGGGAAATCTAAATAAATATCAATAGAGGAAGTCAAAAACAGTGTTATATTTAAAGAATAAAATACTACTCAGTTGTTAAAATGAATGAACTACTGATACATATAGCAGATATAAGTCTCAAAATTATTCTCACTGAAAGAATCAAAATACAAAAGCATATATCATATGCTTCCATTGAGAAGAAACTTGAGACAAAAATGAAGCTCTGGTGATAGTCGGCAAATTAGTAATTGGGGATAAGCACCTGGATTGGTTAGGAAGTAACAGGAAGGAACATTCTAGGTTGATAATATTCTACATCTTTATATGCAGTCATCCAAACTGATTGAACTTAAAGGGTTAATCTGTATTATTTGTAAAGGCTTAGATTGAAAGTAGAATCACCCCAGACACTTAAAAATGTTATAAAAATAAAAAAACAACTTTCCTAAAACCTTGACTGTGCACTGATTTTTGACACACCTAGATCTTTACTTCAGTCTATACTTCAATGAATGTCTTTGCTTGTCCACTGTAGGTATGATCACTCTACCCATCTGACATTTTAATTCAGATTCTGAAGTGCAGTACATTTCAAAAGGAACCATGAAAACAGAGTGGGATAAACTAGAGCATACTACAAGAAGAAGAGGCAGGAGCTGGTGGCTCACACCTGTAATCCTAGCTACTCAGGAGGCTGATGAGATCTGAGGATCCTGGTTCAAAGCTAGCCCAGGCAGGAAAGTCTATGAGACTCTTATCTCCAATTAACCACCAGAAACCTGGAAGTGGAGCTGTGGCTCAAAGTAATAGAGCACTAGCCTTGAGCAAAGAGCTCAAGAATAGTGCCCAGGCCCTGAGTTCAAGTCCTATGACTGAAAAAAAAAAGGAAGAAGAGGAACTTTACTATCATTCTGTGGAACAGTGTCCAGAGCTCCTTTGTCAACTGCACAACCACATGAAGCTGGTAATTCGAGGGAGGTATGGATCTACCCACCTTCTAGGTGGCAAGAGATCTTGCCTTCTGTTTCCAATAAGCTGTAACCTGACTGCACCACCTAATTCATTGACTTGAACTTTCCCGTTTTTGTCTTCAAAGCAGTCAACTTTAGTTTTTTTGTTTTGGGTTTTTTTTGTCTTTTCTTTTTTGGTAGTGGGGATCGAACCTAGGACGTTGCACTTGCTAGGCAAGCACTTTGCCATTGAGCTACATCCCAGCCCCAACTTTAGTTTTAATCTAGATGAAGTCACCTAGGCATGACTTTTATTAAAGACTTTCCAAAGGTACACACACAATTGACTTCTGCTGAAGTGCTTGCCTTTCAAGTACATTAAATCATTGGTGCCAGTTGATTTTACATCCAAAAATAAATAATTTGACCCATAATTCCTGAGAGCAGCAGCTGACACAAACCAAGCCAGCTATCATCTTCCATAGCTGACATCTTTGAACATACTTGTAAATGAATGAGAAAACTCTCAATTGAAGACATCAGTAGCTTCTTTTTCTAATGTGCTTTTCCAATGCCAAGACAAGTGTTACTGGATTTTAGAGACATTTGGAATGAGAGTGGCAGTTTAGTGTACCCTGGTCACAGGAACTTGCTGTGATTTTTTTATGTAAATACAGGAGCAAATTACTAACTGTTTGGAAAAAGAGAATGAAGCATCTTGAAGATTTTAGGAGGTTGGCCTATTTAGTTATAAATGAATGGGTCTTGCAGAATCTAAACTGCAGTGTTGACCAGCAAATGCTACAGCTTAGCTGTCTCTTCTCTGCAGTTCATGTGGCAGTACATGATGGAGGGGAAGAACTTCTAGCCTTTGGGCCAGAGCTAGTTTTTCATTTTATTTGTGTCCTTGCCTTTGACAAGTATCATGCTTTTAAGTGAGCAACCACATTATTTAAAAAAGCACATGCCAAGTGATTTCCTTCCTGGTAGGTGTATTGTATACTATGATTGAATTCAGCAAAGTATGTGTAAGACTATAATTTTAAAAAGATAAGGTGGTAGGTGGTTAGATTTCTCACTTTCCTGCTGTGACATTACCTTCTACTTGTGTGGCTCAGTTACCCAAAGCTGTTCTTTCACATACTTCAACTCCTGGCCCTCGATTATTCTCCCTCCCCTCCACCACACACACTATTTCCTTCACTCAGACATCCCTCTGTCTCCCATGATTTTAAACACAACTCTGTTGACACAACTTAATTGATACAACTTCATATGACCATCACTTCTATGGATTATTAAACACATTTTCAGTTGGAACATCTTCCCTGCTTCCTAACTCTGCCAATCAAACCAGCACCACCTCATGGTTTCCACTATCACTTAATAGTACCATCAGCAGCAAGGTGCATAGTCTTGCTTTATTCATCTGCTGATTTACTTTTCTCCTTTTGTTGTCCTCATTCTTCCTGAACTAAGTCCTGGTAATCACTCAGAATATTCTCTTTCCACGCCATCTCAATTGTCAATACAGCAAGCTCTCCTCCTTAGACCACTTCAACAAGCTTTTACCTGTTTTCTTGAGTGTTTTCCTCTATGTAGTCCCACCAGACACAGATATGTCTGAAATCAGGGACAATCAGAACTGAACACAAAACCTCCAAAGATTATAGCAAGGCCCAGGGCTGTGCTTGATCTTGAGTCCTCACTTCTACCATTATCTTATCTTTCTTTAGCAGCCAGATAACAGAAAGAAACTGTTCTGATCTTGACCTATTGAGTACTTGTTATATATCAGCTCTCATTTTACATGCATTTTACATGTTTGAACTCATCTTAATCCTTATAATTCCAAGAATATTAATCTATTCTCATAGATAAGGAAAATGAAATCGTTTTTAAGGAACATAGTCAAGATCATGTAGCTAATATGTAAAAAAGCCAGGAATCTGACCCAGGCTGATTACACAATGCTACAGCTTACCGAATTATTTTTTTTTAATTCTGTTGGTACTATTTATTGCTGCAGAGAAATTTCCCACAACCTATGAAATGATTTCCTCTACTTTATTTTCCATCTGTCCCTATTAAGTTTCAGATACTGAATTTGAGTATGTTTTCCTTCTCAAAGTTCTATGATTATGATTAAATACATTAGCTACTTTTACCTAGACTGTATCTTCTTCAGATCTGATAGTATGTTTTCTAACTGTTCATTTAAGTTTCTGATTGAAAAATATTACTAACAGAAGGCCTCTACTGTCCTACCAGCTAAGTTGGCACCTAAAAACAATCAGGAATTGACCTATTTTTGCTCTTATGCTTATCCACATAGAAATCTACATAACTTTTCTGACCCATATTCTCTTCATTTCATAAGTATATACTAAGTAGTTTTAATGAATACTATATAAAAACAGGACATAGTAAGAGGACAGAATTTATTAAACCTATGTGTCTGGAATATCATTCAACAACAAAATTTAAGGTCTGATCTGTCCTTTGTGAAACCATATTACCTCCACGTTATTATAACTGGTTAACTACTTGAAAATGATGCATTTAATGATCTATTTAGAAATGGTGCCTTAAGTTACCATCAAAATTACTGACCTACAGTGTCCAATTGTCATCTTTTATTCCTCTTGAGATTTATAGCTTACTTTGTCTTCCTTACTCTGCATCCTTTCTCAGACCCCCAAAAGTGTTCACAGCAGTGCTACTTTAAGCACATAGGCACTTTCTCTGAGTATCATAAGCCTCAGGACAAGAATTACATTTTTACAACACAAGAGTCTTACATCCAGTTGCCTACTTCACATCTGCATATTTAGATATCTACAAGGGAGTCCAATTTATACTTCCAACAGTGCTTCTGTCACCCCATTCTAAAACCTCCTCCTCCCACAGTCTTCCCAATCTCAGTGAATGGCTAAACTAATTGGGATCATCTAAAATCTTCTCTCACATTCTGTGGGCAATCCTTTTAGCTAGTCCCCTGGGCTCTGTATTCAAAATATAGCCAAAATGCAACCACTTCTTATTCTCTCCTCTGCTACAGTCTTATTCCAAGCCAACTCATCCCTCTACAGGACTATCCAAGTAACTTCTTAACTGGATCTCTCCTTCCATACTTAGGTCATGTAGAGATGCTATTGGCACTCTAGTTAGATGAATTCGTCTTACCAGTTTGGTGAGTGAGCTCTTCCTCCACCCCAACTAGTCTGAATGTATTGTAAACCTTTCCTTCCAGCCATGAAAGCCACTGCCCCTGAGGTGCTTGGGATTCATACTGCCCAACCCTTTTCCTGAAGTCTTCAGCCAGTATCTACGCTGATGGTAAAGCCCCTCTCCCTTGATTTAATGAGAGATGGTGTATGCTCCTGACCTCCCCATGCAGTCAGGCCGAAGCCACTCATTCTCACCATTCCCCCTTCACTTGCCACCTTCACGCCCCCTCCATTACCAATACTCCCTCTCCAAATCACACACACCACAGGCTCTGTCCCTAGAACTCAACAGAACACGTCCCTTTCAGCATCCACAGTGATTCTGTCACTTAGAGCTCATTCCTTTACTTGAAGTCCTCCATGGGTTTTCCATGTCATCAAACAAGCAAGCATCCATGGCCTCAAAGGATTACATGATCTTCCTCAGCTAACTTTCTTAACTTCACCCCCTTTCACTTTCCAGCACAGCTTCCATTCCATTGGTTACCCTGACTTTCCTCAAAATGCAATGCTATCTCTGTCTCAAAGTGCTTGCCTCCAAATTTCCTCCACCAAGAAAGCTCTTCCTCCAGATAGCCATTCCAGTTGCTGTGTCTTTCAAGCCTGTGTTCAAATATACTTATTATAAGGCCTTCTATAACTCACAGAAAGCAGCACGTGAATTCTGACTAACTGTTGCCACCTCTTCATTATCTATTTCCTTCTACCCAAGAGCATGTAAGTTCCCCAAGACTGAGAACACTGCATTCTACCCTCTTGCATACCCGGCACCTGAAACAGGACCCGACATATGTTTGCATATATTTGCTCAATTGTTTAAGCAGACTCTCTTTTAACTCTCTCTACACAAACCCCAAATACATACACATATACATACATACAAATTATCTTTCATTTCAAATTCTATTAACAGTATTTACTTGTATATATAATATATATTTGTATATATGCATATATGGCAGATATATTTTATATATGTATATATACTTGCATATATATTTTTATCTATACATATATACTTGGGAACAAATACCTGGGACAGAAACATCAGAAACAAAACAAAAAAAAGACTTTTTTTTTCCTATAATCTTTTATTGTTGCTCTCTTAGAACAACAGAAAAAAACCATGGATAATCTGTGGAAGTCAAGAAACAATAGAGCTTTGCAATCCAGAAAGTTTGAGAATTGTACTGTTAGCTTGCATGGCTTCCAGTCAAGTTGCTAGGCAGATAACTCCAAAATATGGAGCACAGTTGCTATCATTAGTGAAAACTCAAGACGTGAAATTTAGTTAAGAAAAAATTTTGTAACAGAGATCATTGAGATTTAGAACCAAAGAAAGTCCAACATTTATTTAAGTCATATGAAAAGCAGATACATATTTTTATTGTCCATAGAAAGGGCTTTGTGGTAAGATCTTTAGAATGGACGAGAATTGACAGCAGGGAAGATTTTTTTTATTTGCAGCACCATGAGTTATTAGTGAGCCACGGAAATTAAACAAATGTATAGAGCTTATCATCTTTAAATACATATAGCTGTTCTTCTGGCATCAGGGCTGATCTTTAAAGAAACATCACACTTCACTTAGCTCAAAAATCTAGTTAAAAAAAAAACACCTTACCTCAAACCTTAGAACATCTCTCTCTCTTTTCACCTAAGAATTTTTGATATCCCTTTTTTTCTTAAAAAAACTGTAATCCAAGACATCATCACAAGTCCATCTGCACTGTCTGTGCTCATTAGCTGAGCAGTGTGCAGGCAGCATTGTCATGTTCGTGGTTATTGGAGGGAATGGTGAGTATGAGGTTCCTCTGACACCAGGCCTACAGAGCTGCAATTCTTCGGCTCATGCCCGCTCTACTGTGACATTTGATGACTCCCTATGGTGAGGTCCTCCAGAGGCTGCCTCTCTCCTATGTGCCCCTGCATAGCTTCCCAATCCCAGGGTCTACCTATCCAAATTCTTCCCTGATACACTCTGTGCCCTTCATCTGTGTTTGATGTGTGTCCCAGCCCGGCCTCTGCTCTCTTGGGTACCAGGTCCCTTACTCTGTTTCTGTATTTGCCCTTGCGGTAGAAACATCTCTCCATGACAGACTCCTCATTGCTCCCAGAGAGAATTAGTATTTGTTTCACAAAAGGGATTTATTTTCTTCTTCCACTTCCCCCAACAGTTCCTTCCACAATCTGTTGCAATGTTTATCAAAGAGGAGTCCCAGACCTCTAAGCCAAGATCTTGGGTCTGGGCCAAAATGTTTCAATGCATCCTGTGCCACTTCTAACAAGCTGCCTAGGAGACTTCATGTGAGAGAGTTTAAGAACCACTGCACTCGTTCACCATCAGGAATCGCGTCTATAAATCCCTCCGGAGCAATCTTTCTTCCTTCTCTCTACAGCACTTTCCACCACTCCTCACGAGCAGTGGCAGTGGCAGAGAAGGCTGAGGGCTGGAGCACCAAAAAAGCCAGATCTTGCCAAATTTCTGAGAATGAGAGCAATATAAAATGAACAAACGCCAAAGCAGCATTACAAAACTCTGATGGATCCTAAATGTTTACATTGTGTGTGGAGAGAGTGTAATGTAAGCGTGCACAGGTTTACCAGTTCTAAAATATATAGTACCCAAGAGTTAATGGCATCTTGTCATAGAACGTAAGTTTCAAGTCATGTGTAATTCGTTGTAAATAAATCGACATATATCTATGCCAGATAGTTAACCCCATTCAGGGAAAACAAAAACATCAGAAGTCTGAATCTGAGGCTGTCCTTGAAGGTGAGACCTTGACAGTGTAATTGTCTTGTCACTACGTCAGATTCCATCTGCCTGTAGTTCACAAGTGACAAGAACCCTTTGGAACTTATATAGCAAAAGGAAGGAAGATCACACTCCTGAGAGGGGTCTGTACTCCTCATGCAAGTTGAACAGCTGGAGGGTTTGAGGACATGCTAAAGGCACGCACTCACTTCTGCCCCTCTGCTCAAAGCCAACCTTGCCAATGCAACTCATCCCTCTATAGAGAGAGAAATTGTCTACAGAGTCAGATCAGTTTGTACTTACCACTCTCTGTTTCCCCCCTTCTCTACCCCACCCTTATCCTGTAGACAAGCCTCCCTGAACCTCCTCATTTGCTCCCCACCATGTCACAGGAAATTAAGGGGAAGTGTGACACCTGGTTGATCCAAGGTGGCCCTGCTGATGACCATGGTAATGACAAGTGAGAGATTCCTACCGAGGACATGGTGGACAGGCTCACCAGCCCCCCCTTAGGGGGCCCCTGACACCTCAGAGTCAGCTGGCATTTGATTCTAGGAAGGGATCTGTGGGTGCTTTCTGACAACTTAGGGTAAAATGATCCTCCCCCACTCATCTCTTTTAATCAACAAAAATCTAAATCTTTCCAATGAATGGTGTTCAGTCAAGACAGAAGTTCCCTAAGGAAAGAGGCCTTGTAGAATTTGGAACCTCATTCCCATGACCCTGAAAAGCCAGGATTGAAATTTACATATTTGATAGACAAGTAAAGTTACGTACTGTTCTCTCTGGAAATAAAAATCCTCTCCATACCTGAAAGCTCTCTGCATTCCTGCCACAGTCTCCTAGTAAAGCACTATCTCCTTGGTAACTTGTGCTTGGGGTAAAAAAAAAAAAGAAAGAAAGAAGAAAAGGAGGAAACACTGGGGCAGATGCCTTCTGTGCCCAGATGAGGAGAAGGGTCTCTAGACTAACTCCTTCCTCCTCCAAAACGAATGTTCTAGCATTGTATGCCATCCATAACTGTGGATTTATTTAGCTACAATGTTATCATTTCCATTAAGGCACAAGGAAGAGATGATTCTCTGCTTTTATTTATAACCTGAAGGGATTATTTTTGAGTTAAGGCTTTAAGAATTCGGATCTATCAGGAAAGAACAGCTTGTGTAATGAACTTCCTGTTTTCATCATATCTGGACACCAAGCCTCCTTGTTGCCTGTTATTATTACCCAGTTAATATGAACTGCCTGCCGTTTATTTTTAGCTGTGCTGCCTCTATTGTAAGGACTGCATAACTGCTTTCAAAATGGGAAAATGTAATTACGGGATCTAACACTAAGTTGGGGATATTCTTAGGTCCTTTCACCAGGCACTGGCATGAAAAATGAAAATAGACCATTTAAATGGCTAAAGAAAACATAGTTATTTGATCCAAAATAGCCCATTGAGCTATACAAACTATACACTCACCTCACAGAATAAGATCTCATTTTTGTTTAAGTGACCTAAACATCTGAGTTTTCCTCCCAGCTCAAGGTAGGGGGAAGAATAGAGCCAGGAAGAGTAGAAGCAGCATTTATTGAAAGTGAAAATTCTTAAAACAATAAGAAAGTACCAAACACTAGCAAGGGTTTGAGGGCAGGCGAATGTACCTCTCAATGCCTCATGTATCTTTCTGCTATGTGCACGAAGTCCACTGTCCAGTAGTATGGAAGAAGTCTGTGTCAGGGGACCGTATAGGGCTGCCTCTTTACATTTGATGTGGCCTGAGGCCTTGAAGCGGTCATTCACACAGCCTACCCAGTCCATTTCCCCCTCTTCAATGGCTCTGGATACTAGGTTACTCCATTATTCATTCACTCATTCAACAAAACTTACTGAGCACCCAATATAGGCCAGATCCTGGAAACAAAATGGCACATAAGAGATTATCGTTGTTCAAACTATGGCAGTTATACTAGTAGAAATAAGTTCTGGAGGTTTTGGAAGCACAAGAGAATCTATTATTTGGGCACGATGCTGCATTTTCTATAATCATAGAAAACTGGAGACTCAGGAAGAAGGATCGTGATTCCAGCCTAGCCTGGACCACCTTAGCAAGACTCTATCACAAAAAAAAGCCAGGTTCCCGTGGCTGATGCCTGTAATCCTATCTACCAGGAGGCTGAGATCTGAGTTTCTCGATTCAAAACCAGCCTGAGCAAGAACATCTGAGAGACTCTTATCTACAATTAGCCACCAGAAAACTGAAAGTGGCACAGTGGCTCAAAGTGGTAGAGCATTAATCTTGAGTGAAAAAGATCAAGGACAGAATCCAGACTCTGAGTTGAAGTCCCTTCTAACAAAACAGAGGGGAGAGAGAGAGAGATAGATAGAGAGAGAGAGAGCTCTTCCAGATGGCAGTTGGAAAGCCTTCCTAAAAGATATGATGTTCTAAACTGTATCTGAGCTACAAGCTTAATTTATCTTGACAACAATGACACTATAAGGAAGAAGCTGGAACAGAAACCCAGATACAAAAAAAAAAAAAAAGCAAAAGGAGTGTAGAAGTGTCAAATGTAAAATGCACAGGAGAATAAATAGAAAAAAACAATATAATGTCCAGTGGGAACTCTGCAAACTAATAAAGGCTTCTAGCTTTATTCTGGGAGCAATGAAGACATGTTCCTGTGACATTATAATTGATAATATTTAAGAACTATCGCTTTGATTCCACTGCTATGCAAATAGATGAAAAAATATGCTGAATACATGTAATGGAATATTATTCCATCTTAGAAAGGAAGAAAATTCTGAGATGCACTAACACAGATGACCCTTGAGGATATAGCACTATGTGAAAAAAGCCCAGTCACAAAAGGGCAAATATTATTTAATTTCACATTTTTTGTCAGTCATAGGGCCTGAACTCTGGACCTGGATGCTGTCCCAGCTCTTCAGCTCAAGGTTAGCACTCTACCCCTTGAGCCACAGTGCCACTTCCAGTTTTTTCTACTTATATGGTACAGAGGAATCAAACCCAGGGCCTCATGCATGCAAGGCAAGAACTCTACCACTGAGTCACCTTCTCAGCCCTAATTTCACTTTTATTAGGTGCCTATATTAGTTAGATTCATACAAACAGAAAGTAGAATGGTAGTTGCCAGGGGCTGGGGGGAGGGAGGGAGGAAAAATGGGGAGTTATTATTGATGTGGTTAATTTAAGTTGAAAAAAGTCTGGTTATAAATGGCAGTGTGTGATGAGTGATGGTCACCTAACAATGCTACAAAAATGTGTGCATGAAATGGTTAGGTTAAGTTTTATGTTATTTATATTTTTAAATTTCCATAGCAGTATAGTTGCTGAATTGATCTATATCTATAGACAGAGTTATCTGGAGGTGGGGAAGAAGAGAGAGGAAGACAGAGACAAGAAAATAAATAGGAAAACTAATCAGCAAGCTGGCACAAATGATATGAAGTAAAATTTCCTGAACTTAGGCTGTGTGAGAAGAAAGAGAAGAAAGTCAAGATTCATTTGGGTAGGCGCATGGGAAGACTTGGTACTGATTAGAAACAAGCACTGTGGGAAAAGAAAAAATTAGGATGAATCCAAATTCCTGGCTCAGAAACTAAGTGGATGTTAGTAAATAAAGTCAGTCACTGGGATGAATGAATGCTGGGCGTGGGGAGGGATGTCTAATTTCTCGTGGAATAACTTACTTAGATAACATGAGATCGTTTTAGTAAGGAACCTTGTCCATGGCACAGAAAGAAATGGAGGATGTAGTTAAATCCACAAACCTAGATATTCAAATATACCTTGTGAGTCCTTGAAGGTAAGAAAACAGTAATCTAGACAGGATGGTAAGACTTAAGGTAGATAGAGGCTCAGAAAGAGAGTGAAAGGTACAGCAAGGCCAGCATGCTGAGGATGGAGTTGGGGGCAGCGACCGCTTACTGCCAGGTAGTTTCTGTAAGTGCTTTTCCATTCTGAAACTACTTCCAGCAGACTCCTGAGAATGTCCTGCATCACACCTCCATCAGCTCTCCAACCCAGCACTGGCTTCCTAACGCACCCCACCACTAACATGCTGGCATCGTTTCTCACAAATCCATGTGTTAGTTGTGCATGGCCTTCTTCTTCCTATTCATCCTGGAAGAGTTCGATTTCTTCTTGAAGATTCACTGATGTTGAATCTGTGAACATCTTTTAGTCTGTGTCACAAACTATGTAGGGATAAAGAAGACATAATATCTGCCCTTGAAGAGTCTAGGTCAAGCACAGAAAGTAGACATTAAACCGATCATTACAACAAACAGGATACTACACAATCATAAGCAGATAGCAGCTAGTAAGGGAAAACAGTAAAAAAAATAAACTGCCTGAGTGAGGGAAGGGGTGATTGGGAATCACAAAAATAAACTTCAATGGTGCAAGTGGACCTTCCACTAGGAAGCCTTCCTGGCTTCCCAATAAAATGAATGGCTCTTTCCTTTCTGAGTTCACAGAATTGTTTTGCCACTACTAATAACTTGGCATAATGTTAGATCAGCAGATCAGTTTTTCTATCAATATAGGAGTTTTTCAAAGTCATTCATTGAATTCCTCATATCATTTAGTCCATAGTATGTAAGTATTATATGCATGGATGGATAGATACATGGATGGATGGATGGATGGATGGATGGATGGATGGATGGACGGACGGATGGATGTTTGGATACTTGTTATTAATCCTCTTTCTATGGCAAGGAATTAATTGGAATTTCTACTAGTTTTCCATTAAGTCTATGGATGTAACATAATAGACTGAATTAATATAACTTTCTCACTGTTAGACGTGTCCTCTGAAAACAAAAATAACTCATCCTTCTTTGAAGGTATGAATATGCCATTTGGACATTGGGTGCTCTAATGCATAATCTTAATACTCTAATACCACAATATTTGATCTATCCATGCTTTGTGCCTTCTGAATAGACTTCATATACAAACATAATTAGTGATAGGCAACGACATGGTGGGGCTACATTTTCTACTCCTTTAACATTTCCCCTCAGAACATCAAGGATGAAACTAGTTCTGTTAATCTGGCCACACTAAAATCTTAACTTGGATATGAATTTTCTATCTTAATCCATAATGTTGGTGCTTTGGAGAAAGATAAACTATCCAACCAGCAAGTATTTTTCCAAGCATTTGTTAGAACCAAAGTCTTATGTCAAGTACTTCTGGGACTCCATAGAAGATAAAACACATCCCACACCTCAAGAGGTTTACATTCTAAGTGAGGAGGGAGCTGTAGACCCCAGAAATCTGAAGAAAGGATATTCACAATGCTATCTTGGTACATAGTATACTTTGGTGCCTAGAAAAAATATACAGAAATGAAGAAGATGAATCTTAGATGCCATCTCACACCACCTCATGTTTCTGACCTCCTGTCCTGCCTCTTTTCTTGCTCTCCTCAGGCTCGGCAAGCACACACCTGCTTTGGAGTTTTTGTACAAACTGTTTGCTCAGCATGGAAACTCTTCACAGAGTGATTCACAAAGCTCTCCTTCCGATTTCTGCTAGGTGCCACCTGATCGAAGTGTTTAAAATAGCAAATTCCACCCCCACATCTGTGCACCCTCCCCCTTCCTCACCTACTTGACTTTTCCCCACAGCACTGAACACCACCTGTCACTCTGTAAATTCTATAAGGTCAGGGAGTGCTCTCTGTTCCATGTTTGATATGTTCTTATCACCCAACTTGATCCTTAGGAAATACTACACTCAATGAATGGATGAATGAGTAAACAAATCATTTCCAGGGAGTACATAGGCATGAGCATACAAGAACAATTTCACTCAACTGTTCACACTTTTTCTTCCACCTAACAGAGAACAATACTTTTATATATCATCTTTTACTAATTTCTTCTTAGGATTCGGGTGAAGGTATTGATTTAACTCAATTATGAACCTTATGTCATAATTTCCTTAAATAGTAGAGCCGTAGATGCTATAATAAAATGGATCTCTTCAAGGCTTAAAAGAAATCTATGAAGAACATGCTTATCTAATTTTAAATTTTAATGAATAGTTATAACGATGAGTAATTAATTTTTATATTTATAGAAAATGAAATGCATTTTCTTGCCTTAGGAAAATCTAACACTTTAGGCACAACAAATTCTTAGAGAAATTTTCTAATGAGATCATTAAAGTGAAAAGGTACTGAGTCGTATCTACAGAGCTGTAGCATGCACAGGAACTTATTGAGCACCAATGCTATCTGGTATTTCCTCTCTGTATAAAAACTTGCCCCTGAGACAATGCTAGGGGTGATTAAGCATGAGTTTCCTAGTAGCTGAGACATAAAGAGAAGTAGTTTATGTAATAGTATAAGCAAAAAAAAACTAATGTCCTTAGAACCTGGCCACTGTCCCTAGCTTTTTTGTTCAAGTCTTACGTGCAATGACTTGAGCCAAAGTTCCACTTCTGGCTTTTCAGTAATTAGAGATGAGAGTGCCAGGGCTGGCTTTGAACCACAATCCTTAGACCTCAGCTTCCTGAGTAGCTAGGGTTTACACATATGAGCCACCAGCACCCAACCAACATGACATTTTTAATCATTTATTTTAGGTGGCATATGATGAAACATCTTCAACAATGATATTTGCAACAAAAAAAAGTATTGTTCCAATGGACAAGTCTCCCATAGATTCTAGATCAGAGAATAATACTGAAATTTTAGCTCACGTACAGGAGTAGTCAATTTAGTCCAGATATACTCTCCAATACTATACCAAATTATTAGAACAGAGATCGGAGACCAGGAATAGAAGGACACTTGTCCATGAAAGCATCTCTCCCCGATATTCCATACCTTAGGTGAGCCTTTGAAGAGTGCATGGTTACAAGTCACTTCAGGATTAGATTCGATGACAAGTGTCTGAAGTGTTAGTCGTCTCTGCTGCTGATTATCCACATGCTCGAAGAGCAGATGTGCAGGAAGCGAGGCTGGCATGCTGTTGCCAAGTTTCTAAGAACCTGCCTTGTGTTCTTGCCATCACGTTTCTGCACAAAGGTAAGCTATAAGGAGTTGCTACAGGGGATGCCAGCATTCCCCTCAAAATGGAATTAGAGGATCCTGAGTTCCCCACTATTTTTTTTTCAGATTATTTGGTCAGAGATTTTTTTTCCTTAGAGTAGGTATGGCCAACTGTTTACAAAAATGAATAAGTAAAATAACCTTAAGCCCCTCAGTATGGCTTCAGTTGAACTAATATCTATTACTCCTGTCAGAATGTGTTAGCCAAGGAGAAAAAAAATGTTCCTGTGGACCAGAGGGATTTGCTTTCTTTGGTCAAGGGCATCTGATATCATCAACTTATATGATGGAGAGCATCTACCCAAAGCAGCGATTTTAGCTCTGATAGAGTTGATAGGAAACTGCTCTTTCTAACAATAATTAGTCAGCAGGTTCAGCTGCTTCTTTTATAGTATTGTTTATTCCAAAACATTACAAAAACATTACCAAAACTCAAAATAAAAGAAAGAAAAATCCACCCAAAATTCTGCCATCCTACAAACCAAACTGTTAACAATTTTTCCTGCTCCCTTTCAGTCCCTGTCCATATGCAGACAGAATTTTTATAGTTGTAATCACAGCCCAGATACGATTTGGTATTCAGGTTTGTTACAATTAGAGTTGTTACAACATCTTTACAATTTAATCCTGTCATCTTTGTTTCTACTACTAGCAACACGTTATCTCTGCCATACTTGTTGAGGAGCCACAGGATCTGAAGGCATGTCGAAGGCTTTTAAAGAATCATCATCATCATCAGAACCAGAGGAAAGGGCTATTTTTAAAGTCGCTGCTGAAGACATTAAGTCTTGAATGAAATATACATGGGAAAGATTTCTCTTAGCCCTCATTCTCCTATCTGGAAACCTTTCTAAAAATGTTTCCCCACCATAAGGCATATGTTTGTTACCTTAAGGAAGACGCTTTGCAGGTATTTTTCTCTTAGTTTGTTTTGAGGGCCTGCTTAATATTTAGGACATAGGCACATAGAGACATCTTTTCCTCCATCTGCTTTAAAGGATCTCTGCAACTTGGGATTTTTTTCAAGTGTAGATGCTAGATGCTGAACCCATGTGCAGTGGTATACTCAGTTGCCAACATGCTGGGCATCTGGATGCTTTGTTTCACACTTCCATCTCAACCTCCTAGACTCATTCTGGGGGCCGGAGAACTGATAAGAAATACAGATCCCAGGATTCACCCTAGACCTTGTGAGTACTTCAGACCATATCTATGGACTGATGTTTGGTAACTTCATACCTAGAAAAATGTCCAAAGTCTTCTTCACTATAACCCCAATGAATATGGGTTGTAGATTTTTAAAGAGAAGAAGGGGGAAAGAACTGTCAGGATTTCCAGGAGGGGTAGCAATACAGAAGAAGGGTGTGGCCTATACAACCTTTGTTGAAAGTCCTTTGTTGAAAGATGTCACAAATGTGAATTACTTGCTTCAAAAGGCTTGTCAAGCATCATGAAATCAAGAATTGCCTATGATTTGATGAGCCAACCGAACCTTGAACTTCTATACACAACCCTGGAGCCCCTAAACACTTCCCAAAGGAGAGATATCTGATGATGACAATGTTAGAATAGTAGATATCTCTATTTTTTTTCTGGCCAGTCCTAGGGCTTAAACTTAGGGCTTGGGTACTGTCCCTGTGCTCGAGGCTAGCACTCTACCAGCTGAGCCAGAGCACCACTTCCAGCTTTTTTCTGAGTAGTTTATTGGAGAAGCCTACACTGGCTTTGAACCATGATTCTCAGATCTCCTGAGTAGCTAGGATTACAGGCATGAGCCACCAGCACCAGGCTTAGATATCTTTTTTTTTCTTTTTTTACCATAAGGCTTTGGTTTCATTTTTAATTCTATGTTCTGATTTGCTTGGATTTTCTTACAAGCATGGATTCTAGTGTTAATTGAATCATTTTGTTGTTAATTGAAGAGTTAATTTTGCAAAGAATGGTCCTTCTCACTTCCTACTGAGGACCAGTTAGTACCCTGGAACCCGACCAAGCCTATTGCTAATCCTTTCCATTAGGTTCAACAAGGAGGTAGAAGACAGGACAGAACAACAGAAGGTTGTCTGCTTTTATTTCCAGGTCTTTGCTCCATTTGGAGTTGATTCTGGTGCAGGGTGATATATACAGATCTAGCTTTAGTTTTCTACAGATGTTTAAACAACTTCGCCAGCACCATTTACCGTTCTATTTTTTGAGCTCCCTTCTCAAAGATTAGGTGGCTATAGGTCTGTGGGCTCATATCTAGACCTTCAGCCCTATTCCATTTGTCCTCAGGTCTGTTCTTGTGCCAGTACCAAGCTGTTTTGATTACTATGGCTTTGTAAGCAGACACCCTGAAAACATTACAGGAAGGAATAGGAGAGTCTAGTGCTCCTTGGCACAGGCTGAAACTTTCGTAAGAGACCCAGAAACACAACAAATCAAAGAAAGGTTGGGCAAATGGGATTGCTTGAAACTGCAGAGCTTCTGCATGGCAAAGGACATAGCTAGCAACATCAATAGAAAGCCCATGGATTAGGAGAAGATCTTCACTAGCCATACAACTGACAAGGGTCTCATATCTAAAACATACTTAGAACTTGAAAAATTAAATCCCCCAACAACAAATCCTCAAAGAAACAACTGCCCAATTAATAAGTGGGACTTATTAAAAGAGAGACTTCCCTGAAGAGCAAATAGACACATGAAGAAAGGCTCAACTTCTCTAGCCATAAAAGAAATGCAAATCAAAACAACATTGAGATTCCATCTTACCCCAGTTAGAATGGCTATAATCAAGAACTCTAATAACAACAGATGCTGGAGGGGATGTGGACAGAAGGGAACCTTACTGCATTGTTGG
>NW_012267283.1:9647400-9683103 GCF_000151885.1 Dipodomys ordii | reverse complement strand
AAGGAAGGAGGGAGGGAGGGAGGGAAGGAGGAAGGGAGGGAGAGGGAGAAAGAAAAAAGAAAGAAAGAAAAAGAGAGAGAAAGTGGGAGGGAGGGAGGGAGAGAGAGAGAAAGAGGAAAAAGAGGAAAGGAAAGGAAAGGAAAAGAAAGGAAAGGAAAGGAAGATAAAGTTGGAATGGAATGTATAGCCCAGAGTGCAAAACTTTGTGCAATTTTGCTTCCCATCTAGCAATGTCTAAAGCTTTGCTTTTGCGTTGCTTTTGCTTTTTTGTTTTCATAACTGGGAGAAGGAGATACCTAGGCCATCAAGCAAATCAAGAATGGGGATGCTGCTAAGCTTCCTGCAATACACAGCACAGTCCCTCAACAGAGCCAAGATTGAGATTTAATGCCCCCCTAAAGTAAGAGGCCATGGACAGTCAGAGGAGGTAAACCGCATAAGCCAAATCATGGGTGGCTTGGGTTTTGTGCTTGGACTTTAGGGATTTTTGCTTTTGCTTTTGGTTTTTGCTTTGCTGTTGATGCTTTGTTTTGTTTTACTGTAGATGATAATCATTGAAAGCAAATTACACAATCCAATTTAGATTTTAAATCTATCACTCTTGAACCCTATGAAGGTTAAATTGAAGAAGGCCATAATTGAAGGCAGAGAAAGCCAGTAGGATGCTGCTATGAAGACTCAAAGAAAAGAGAGAGGGGCTGGGTTAAAACAGACACTCAGAAGGGCCAAGGAGACTGGACACTGGTGGCTCATGCCTGTAATCCTAGTTAGTCAGAAGCTGAGATTGGAGGAATGTGGTTTGAAGAAGCCCAGGCAGGAAACTCTACCACACTTTTATTTCCAATTAATCTAACCACCAAAAATCCAGAAGCAGAGCTGTGGCTCAAGTGGTAGAGAACTAGTCTTGAGCACAAAAACTCAAAGACAGTACCCCAGGGTACTCTCTGTGTCTCGCTCTGTGTCTCTGTCGCTGTCTCTGTCTCCCTCATATCTCTCTCTCTCTCTCTCTCTCACACACACACACACACACACAAAGAGGGAGCCACGGGACAGAACAAAATCTACCTCATTAGAAAGATATGAATAATATCAGGTCTTGGAAATTGCTTAAGAGAAGGGCAGGAAGGATTTCTAGGTAATCCCAAGTTACTCTGATTACAATGGCTAGAATGCTTAATACAAGAAGAGAATGTCGGCTGGGAAGGTGGCTCAGTGGTAGAGCGCTTGCCTTACATACATGAGGCTTTCGGTTCCATTCCTCAGCACCACATAAACAGAAAAAGCCAGAAGTGGCGCTGTGGCTCAAGTGGTAGAGTGCTAGCCTTGAGCTGAAGAGTGAGGGACAGTGCCCAGGCCCAGAGTTCAGACCCAACAACCAGAAAAAAAAAAAGAGAGAGAGAATGTTTATGGGATAAACATAATGGATGAAGTTTAAAAGTTTCACAACAGTCTCATATATTCTTTGGAGAAGATCAAAATAAATAATAGGTTTCACCCATCCAACAAGTATTTTAATAGCAATGGTCTGTAGGGAAGAGTAGTTTGTGACATATCAGTTTAAGACTTACCTTTCAACTTAAGAAGAAATTCAGTATTATTTTTGAGGAAGTCTCTAAGAATCTTAATGGTTCTATAATTTCACAAGATGGAGGGTTTCCCTTTTTGACTCTAGAGTCAACTACACTTAGAGTTCATCTTGAGTGAACCATACCTGTGGAGTTAATTAAAGCAAATAGGTTGGCAATGACTTCAGCCAACTACTCAAGCAAGATTAAAATAATTCTGGTAGCATAGATTTTCTTCTGCACCTCCTTACAGCCTTGAAAGATTAGAGTTTTTTAAGGATTAAAATACTGGATTCTAGCAATGGAGAAGACTGAAGAATAACAAAATCCAGAGAAGTAGCACAGAAATTAAGATGATTTCTTTATTATCAATCCATATACACAAGTCTAAATTTCCAGGGGCCACAAAGATACAAAGTAAGCTACATCAACAATTCTTCATTATTAGTATCCCCTCAGTCAATTCCAAAATCAACAAAAAATAGTTTATGTAACTTAATTTTTGGAAAGGATAAGATATTTTTAAGAGACTTCCAACTTAATGAGTCATTGGATGACTCAATCTTAATTATATTTGAGATAATATCTTGATGATATGTCCTGGAATTCATTTATTTATTTATTTGTTGTTCCTTGGTCTCTTTTATGAAACAAGAGATAAGAGAAGTTGTTCCTCAATAGTCTAGTGACATAGTGGTATAATTAAAGTTTTTGATATTATAATTATTAATTGCTATTAGTGAGGATGTCAGAATAAAACATATGTCATATAGTCTTTGTAGATCATAAATTTTCTCACTTCGGTTTAACAGTATCCCAAAAATCTTGAGCTATGTGTAGAGGGCAGAGGGTCAGTAGTAGAGTGTATAGCAAGTGTGAGGCCCTCAATTTAAATCCCAGCACCACAGAAATGATGGGTAGATGCAAAATGAATTTTGAATTTTCAGATCAAATTAGAGGGGAAAATTTTTGCTTTCCACTGATTTAAAATACTCAACACAAGATATAGCTAAAGCTCCAAAAGAGTTAATTCTTCAATCATCAATGCTGCTGCCTTTTGCTTGAAATGTGAGAGGCCATAGATTTAATCCACAGCCTGCCATTTACCGTTATTGGACTGTGATTATAAATGAGTTTGGCCAGATATTTTTCTCTTTGATTCAGACAGTTATTCATGGAGAAGTGCCTTAAAAGGAAGAATTTGACAATTGCAGGTTTCTAATGGATGCAGCTCTGGTGGAATTGCTGCCAATCCTGGCATTCAAGTCCCCTGAAATTATGTCAGCTAATGAATACTTAGAAAACACAAAGTTCAGAAGGCTGTCAAATGACTGAACAGTTTGAGGTATCAGTACACACATTATAGGAAAAATGTATATGTTAAAACCCAGCTCAGACCTTGCCAAGACCTTGATTAGTCTGAAATTCTATGCAATCTATGAGTGTAATTATTATTCATTCAGAAACTGCCTCTTCTATGTTGGCCACTGTGTGAGAAGTTTTCACAACAGTGTTTTTATACCATGGTCCCAAGAAGTGGTCCACGTGGTCCTCCATTTAGAGATAAAATAATTATAGGATTGAATCTAGATCTTCTGATAATAAAGCTACAATTTTATCAGTATGCTGTCTTACTTCCCATGACTCCAACTTAAGTAAATTGAGACTTGCAGGTCAACCTGAATTAATCATTTTCCTTCTAAATTTAGCTCTTTTCTGTTAAAAACCCACCACCCTTCTCTCTCTTCTACCTTCATGACCAATGCATTGTCAAATCCTATCAACCCTTCACTCACAATCTTGACCAGTGTGGTCTGTGCATCAGCATCACTGGTACCACCTGGGCTCTCATTACCATAAAAATACCTCTGAGTATTTTTCCAAGATGTCAAGAGATTCACATGCATGCCGGAGTTTGAAAAGTACATCCCTAATCTAAGGGAATAGCCTCCATCTCTTATGCTCTCAATGTTTCTGATGAAGAATGTTTTCTAATACCCTGGTCTCTCCCCAGTCTTTCACCTCTGTGATGGTTAATCTTTATTGTCAAGTTTACTGGATTAAGAGACATCTTGGAGATTAGTAAAGCACATTTCTGGGTGTGTCTGTGAGTATACTTCTAGAGACAACTGACTTGGGACCACAACTGAGAAAGAACTGCACTGAATGTGGGTGGAATCATCCAGTAAACTGGGAACTCAGGTGGAATACGAAGAGAAGAAAGGGAAAGACACTAATTAGCACAGGTATAATAATCCCTATGCTTTCTAATGAGCATGAAGTGAGTAACTGGTCCGCCAAGCCCTTCCACTGTAATCCTCTAACTGATCACCATGCCAAAATAACAGAACTGACCAACTATGGCCTAAAACTTCTGAAATCATGAGTCAGAATGAATCACTCCTCATTTGATTGTTTCTGTCATGTATTTTGTCACAGAAATAAAAGTCTGACTAATACAGGAAGTTGGTATTAGACAAGTAGAGCCATTGCTGTGACTGCCTGACCAGGTGCATCAGAAGCCTTTGGAACTGGTTCATGGGAAGAATTTGGAAATGTTTGGAGGTTGTGAGTGGAGAAGCCCTAGAATACTGTAAGCAGAATTGATTGGGCAGTTCTGCTGGACACTACTAGAAGACAAAAATACGTAAGGACAGAAATGTAGACAGACAAGACCATGCTCAAGAAGTTTTAGATGCCAACAAGAACTTTTATGAGGCCATTCGTGTTATATTGTGGTAAAGAAGTTGTCTGTATTTTGTCTGTGCCTTGAGACACTGAGGGAGCCTGAGTTAATGATGATGGACTCATTAATCAAATGGAAGAACTTTCAAAGCAGTCTTCCAAATGGCACTGGCTCATTGTTGGTTTTTCCTAGCCAGGTTAATATGAGAACTGGATACAAAAAGAATGTAAACAGTTAAAAAACTTGCCATGTGAAACAACTATTTTTTCCTTCTGTTGTTCTTTTGACACTTTTTCATTTTCTTTTATAGCATTTATATATATACTTTATATATTGTATATTATATATTAAATGCATATTTATAGATGCAAATATTCAGTATACTAAAATCTAATTCTTTTCAGCAATTATGCTTTTCATTATTGACAATTGTAAACTAATTTAAAGAAGACAAGTTAAATCAGAGCTGAGGTGTCAAAAAAATTTTAGAATGAGCTCATGAACAGAAAAAAATTAGAAATGTGGTCATTGAGAATTGGAACCATTATTATCATAGGTGAGAATTTGACAGAGAGCAAAAAACTAACACTATTTTTCCCCTAAAATCAAGCAAAAGCTCTGCCCTGAGCTGATTTTCATGCTTTCTGTCTTCTACCAGTTCACTGCTTGCTTACTGTCACTTTACTTATATCATCCATTCTATTTCATTTTTCCATATAGCCATTATCTGTTCTAAAACCAGTCTTCCTGGATGACTCCATCTGATAATGCCTCAATATAATTCCTTACTATTTCCTGACTACCTTCCATATGCCATCCTGAGAACTAAGGGTGTAGATGAACCAGGAAACTGCTCTCTACCTAAGTTCAATCCTCAGGACCACAGAAAAGGGACACTGTTCATGTATAAATTAAATGAGCTATGAAGGAAAAGATTGACTTAAAATTCCTCTTTTTGTGTCTATACTAGAGTTTGAACTCATGGCCTCACAGTTGCTTGGGGTATTCTATTGCTTAAGCCATGCCTCCAACCATGCTTTTAACTGGTTATTTTGAAGATGCAGTCTTGAGGACTTCTCTACTTGAGCTGGCTTTGAACCATGATCCTCTGGATCTCAGCTTCTTGAGTAGCTAGACTGATATGTGCAAACCATTAGCACCCAACTCAATGTTCTCTGAAAAACTCTTGTAACTCTAATAACCCATTTTTGGCCAGGTGCCGGTGGCTCATGCCTATAATCCTAGTTACTCGAGAGGCTGAGATCTGAGGATCACGGTTCAAAGCCAGCCCAGGCAGGAAAGTCCGTGAGACTCTTATCTCTAATAAACTACCAGAAAACCAGAAGTGCCACTGTGGCTCAAGCAGTAGAGCACTTGTCTTGAGCTGAAGAGCACACAGACAGCACAAAGAGCTCATGCCCCACAACTGACCAAAACAAAAACAATTTTTTGGCACCTTTACCAGTCTACCATTTCTCTAAAGCACATGCCATCCACTACAGTCAGCCAAACAGTTAAATTCTTTCTTACATGTTTTTTGTCAGTACTGAGATTTGAATTCAGGGCCTCATTGCTTGCAAGACAAATACTACACCACTTGAATCACACTTCTAGCTTGTGTCAACTGAGTAGTTAAATTCACATTTTATTCTTCACCTCCTATGAATGACTGCTCTCTGGTAAAGAGCTTGTGTCCTATGACTGATTAAAACATCAGAACCCAATCAATACTGTCACATCAGGCGAAACCAAAGAAAGCTTCTATTTCCCCACTCACTAATCTAAATGACTCTGACATCTAAATAAAAGTCAGTGGCCATTGCTCCATAATTCTTTTCTTCTTTTTTTCATATATTCCAAAAAGCTGAGATCTGAATAGTATCTCCAAGTGTCTGGAGATTCACTCTAAGAGGAGAGGCAGATTTTTGTCCTTTCTAGATAGATTCACTCTAAGAGGAGAGGCAGATTTTTGTCCTTTCTAGATAGACAATCTCACTCTGGCTCTGAAACTTTCTTTAGTGCAAATTGAATAGTATTTATTTATTTTTTTTGGGGGGGGCCAGTTGTGGGCCCAGAACTCTGGGCCTGGGCACTGTCCCTCAGCTCTTCAGCTCAAGGCTAGTGCTCTACCACTTGAGCCACAATCGCCACTTCTGGCTTTTTTTCTTTTTGCTTATGTGGTGCTGAGGAATCAAACCTTGGGCTTCATGCATGCAAGGCAAGTGCTCTACCACTGAGCCACTTTTCCAGCCCGTGAATAGTATTTAAATGAAAGGAATCTCCCCAGAGCCAGACACCTTATGGGACCTTTTCTATCACATTCCAATGAGAATGAGAATTGAGTAGCAAGACCATCATCCACTTGATGCTGTAAACTCAGGGGAGCTCAAGAGTTAGTAGAATTTGAAGCTAGACTGTGCCTTTCATGAGGGAAGCTCTGCTAATCCATGACAGGATCCCCCGCCTGGCATAGTGGCCCACATATGATGTTGCCTAACAGGTACTTGTTGAATGAAGAAATAATCTCTCTTAATTTCATAGATGTGGGAACTGGAAGCCCGGGCAGCCAAGGGGACCTAACTAGAGGGATACGGTGCTGTGTAGAAGTCCTGGCACTAAAACTGCAGTCTATAGTCTCTCCTTTTGCACCATTTCCATCAGTTTCGACATAGTGAGATGAAGGTGTTAGGGTATGAAGGTGAGTGAATGGAAAGTGAAAATAAATGGAAGCCAGGAGACTGTTTTCAAATAACTCATTAGAAGTTAAAACAACAAAAAATAAGGTAGCATATAAGATTAGAAAAGAGTCAGCCCCAAAATAATAAACTAAAAATTTTTAAACTCTTGCACAGAAAACAAACAAACCCTTCATCTAATTAATAATCAAAATAATGATTAAAGAGCTGATGGCTCATACCTTAATTCTAGCTACTCAGGAGGTAAGGATTTGAGAGGATCATGATTTGAGGTAAAAAGTTAGTGAGATCCTATCTCAACCAACAAGCCTGGCATGGTGTTATATACCAAGTACGTGGAGAACAGAGGTAGAACAGTTTCTATTCAAAGCCAGACTAGATGAAAAGCACAAGACCCTATCAGAAAAATAACTAAGACAAAAAAGATCGAGGACTATGGCTCATGTATTAGAGTACCTTCTTGGCAAGCATAAGGCCCTGAGTTAAACCCCCAATACAGTCAAAAATAACATTAACTATTATTATTATAGAGGTAAAAAAATTAATAATAAAAAATTATCCTGTATAAGGAAAAGCAAGAAGCCCCAAAAACATAGCAGGTTAGCTATAAATGAAAAACTACCAAATGTCATTTGAGAAGTACTTTGAAAAGTACTCCAAAGGCAATAAAATACTTTTTATGACATAGATTTTTTAAAAGTAGGCTAAAGAATCTGAATAATAATTTAATGCTCTGGATCTAAAAGAAGCACTTGCAAGGAAATGATCAGATAACAAACTGGGTAAACTTTTTATTGATCTTCATGGGGAAAACATTCTAGGGGTGACTTGTGACACATAAGCATCTTCTGAAACACATGGCCTTTTATGTCACTAGTGGTTGTGCCCACAAGTGCCCAGGAAAATGGTAAGGAGGTATGAGTTTCAGTAAAGTACATGCTTGTGCAATGCTGGGCAGGAGAGGGGGAAATAATCTCAAGTCGTATCATGACACCACTTTAGCCCAGAGAAAAGATGAGGAAACCCCTTGAAGAGTCCTCTGACCTCACATTGGTCCCCAAATGTCAACTAAAAGTGTTGTTAAGTGGCCCTGGGCAGTGTTGGAAAGAGGCAGACAATGGGTTTATCCATCTTGGAAGAAAATATAAATGCCTATTATGGATTTTAATACTAATAATATAAAAGAAACTCTAGGAAATGGAAACAAGAGGTTTTCTTCTTTGTTGTTGTCTCTCTTTTCTTTTCCTTTTGTCTTCTTTGTTCATTTATCTGTTTGGGGGAGGACAAGGGGGACACAGAAATGGAGGGACAAAGGGTAAACAAATGCAAACAGTTGTACTCACTAGAACTATGTTGAAAACAAACTATACAGCTCATGGGCTGGGAGGGAAAAACTGGGAGATAGCAAGAAAAGGGGTGACATTTTCAAAAAAATGTGCTCTTTGCCTGACTTATGTGACTGTAACTCCTCTGTACATCACCTTTATAATAACAATAATTTTTTCTTTCTTTTTTTGAATGACTTAATTGCTGTTCTGCTCATCCCCAGATATATACCCATCATCGATTATTAGACCTTATCCCTCATTGTGTACATACTTAATTCAGAAATTTATTAATTCACAACCTCTTAGGCTTAACTTCTTTAATACTAGTATTATTTCTTTATACTTATGTAATTTTTAAGTATTCCATTTTTAAAATTTTTTGTCTTTTATTTTTCCCTTTTTATTTTGTCTTTTTATTTTTCCCTTTTATCTCTCTCCTCCTCTCATCCTATCCTTTTCTTTTCTTAATATCATTTCTTTATACTTACATAATTTTTAAGTGTTTCATTTTTTAAATTTAAATTTTTGTTTTTCCATTTTTTCTTGTTTTTTTAATCTCTCTCTTTTCATTCTGTCCTATCCATTTCCCTCTCTGAAATTAGGACTTGGTTAAAGTTCATTCTTACCTTTTACCTTTCCATATCCCTCTAATCCTATTTTTCCCTACAATTCTCCCTAAACCTATTAATTTCTGGTCTGCTGAATCCCTCTTTGATGTTCTTAGCCCATTAATCCAGAGTTGTTTGATGGTGAATAGATTGTACTTGCAGCCTTTTTTTTTAATTTTTTTGGGGGTCCGGTTGTGGGGCCTGAACTCTGGGCTTGGGTGCTGTCCCTCAGCTCTTCAGCTCAAGGCTAGCGCTCTACCACTTGAGCCACAGCGCCACTTCCGGCTTTTTTCTTTTTGCTTATGTGGTGCTGAGGAATTGAACCCAGGGCCTCATGCTTGCAAGGCAAGCGCTCTACCACTGAGCCACCTTCCCAGCCCCTATTTGCAGCCATTTTGAGTGCAACTACATGGTTACCTTAAAATAGTGCTGTAGCACAAAATTGGTGTTATTTTCATACCAAATGGGCAGAACAAACTGGAGAAACACAAGAAAAGTGGTAAGTCCAGGTATCTCAACTCCCACTCATGATAATCAGGTGACAGAACAGTTAATGAATAATCCAGAGGAGAGCTCCCAAAAAACTCTACAAACACTACTGGTAAACATGGTGAATGAAAAGATTGAAAACCTGCAAAGGATTCAGTGTGAGTGTGATAGGGAGTAAGATGAGGCTAACCAAAGATTAATACAGGAACTTCATGAGCATGATGAGGCTTATCAAAAATTACTACAGGAATCTCGTGAGCATGAGGAAGCTAATTAAAGATTAATACAGAAATTTCATGAAAAGGCAGAGAACAGTCAGAAATATAGGAATTGCATGAGCAGGCTGAGAACAGTCAAAGAGAAATACAGGAATTGCATGAGTGTGAGGAAGCTAATCAAAGAGTAATACAGGAATTGCTTGAGCAGGTGAGAATAGACAAATATCAATAGAGGCATTCATGGAATCCATAAACACACAGCTAAAGGAATCCAGGGAGACCATAAAGGGAATGCTGAATGGAGCCTGTCAGAAGGAAAGGGAGTCCAAGGAAACCATAACCAATCAACTAGGTGATTTGAGAATAAACACTGAACACCAAATTAAGGAAGTAAAGAAGTTCATACAAGATCTAAAACAAAGCTCCAACAAAGAATTTGTAGCCATCAAAGTTGACCAATTAGAAGGAAAGGAAATAAAAAACAAAGTAGAAAGTCTTGACAGTATGTTAGACCATGCAGAAGATCGAATCTCTGGGACTGAAGACAGCCTAGATATTATAGAGAAAGTACATACAACTATCCAAGACAAATCCAAGAAAGATGATAGATCTATTCAACATTTGAAAGACACCATCAGAAGGCCTAATCTGAGGATAATGGGGGTAGAGGAGCACCCAGAGACAGAAGTTAATGGTCTAGGAAATTTATTTAATAGGATCCTTGCAGAGAACTTCCCAAACATGCAAAAAGATAGGTCTATTCAGATACAAGAAGCTTTTAGAACCCCAAATAGACCAGACCAGAACAGGATATCCCACCATCACATTATAATCCACACAGGATCCATTCAGACCAAGGAAAGAATTCTTGAAGCTGTCAAGGAGAAAAGATCAATCACCTATAAAGGGAAACCAATTAGAACTACCTCAGATTTCTCAGTAGAGACAATTAAAGCAAGAAGAGCCTGGAATGATGTATGCTATGCCCTAAAGACAAACAACTATCAATCAAGAATACTGTACCCAGCTAAACTCTCCTTCATAACTGAAGATCAAATAAAAACCTTCCATAGCAAAGAAAAACTGAAACAATATATCTCCACCAAACCAGCCCTACAAAAGATACTTAAAGAATGCCCTACACATAGAAAATCAACAAGAGCACAATAAAGGGCAAGAAACCACACCCAAACTGAGGATCCAAGAACCATAGGAAGAACCCAGTTGTCACAGCCCCCAAGAAGGTGGATAACATGGTAGGAACTACCAAACAACTCTCAGTCCTAACTCTCAATATTAATGGACTTAACTCTCCAATTAAGTGACATAGAGTATCTAGTTGGATTAAAAAGCAAGATCCTTCTAGCTGCTGCCATCAAGAGTCACTCCTTGCCCACAAAAACAAACACATTTTGAAAGTGAAAGGCTGGAAAAAATCTACCAAGCAAACGGCTCCCATAAACAGGCGGTAGTTGCAATCCTAATATCAGATAAAATAAACTTCAAATTAAAATTAGTGAGAAGAGATAAAGAAAGTTTCTACACACTAATTAAGGGATCTCTCCTTCAGGAGGATATTACAATTCTAAATATCTATTCACCAAACAACGGAGCACCCAAATTTATCTAAGAAACATTACTTTCCCTCAAATCATACATAGATCCAAAGACATTAATTGTTGGGGACTTTAACACACCACTATCCCCACTTGATAAATCAACTCAGCAAAAATTCAACAAAGAAACCACAGATCTAAACAATTGCATAGATCAACTAGATTTAACAGACATCTACCGAATATTTCACCCAGCAGCATCAGAATACACGTTTTTCTCAGCAGCACATGGAACATTTTCCAAAATAGACCACATTTTAGGTCACAAAGAAAACTTGTCCAAATTCAGAAATATTGAAGTTATGCCTTAGATTCTCTCAGATCACAAGGGAATAAAATTAGAACTCAACACCAAAAGCCACCAAAGAAAGTCCTGCAACACATGGAGGCTGAACAACACACTGTTGGATCACCAGTGGGTCATGGAAGAGATTAGAAAGGAAATTCAAATTCAGTAACAATAATTTTTTAAAGAACTAGACTGGAACAGGGAGGGAAAAGAAGGGACTCAGTGGTCAAAGAGATTAAGACACATAGATAACCAAGGCCCAATTGCACTAGACCTAGGAATTCCATAATCCCTCTAAACAGGACATTCCAGTCAAAGAATGTGGCTATCATTGAATTGAGCACTTCATCATGGACCAAATATTATGCTGGTCTCTTTATACCCAGGATCTCATTTAAGTTTTGTAGTAATATAAGGCTATTACAGATAATCTTACTTTCACTTTCCAGACAGAGAGACTGAGATTTAATCATTTCAATAGATGCAGGACAGCCTTTCACAAAATTCAACATCACTTTATGATTAAAGCCCCAAAGAAACTAGAGACAGAAGGATCATACATGAACGTAACAGAGGCTGCCTACCACCCAACATTATTCTGAATGGTGAAAAACTGAAAGCATGTTTTAAAATCAGGATTTTAGGCAAAGATGTCCACATTTACCAATAACTCTTGAAATCTTAGCAAGAGCAATAAAGTAAGAAAAAGAAAGAAAACAGTTACAAGAAGAACAAATTAAAGAAATTAAACTAGCAATTAAAAATAAAGAAAGAGGGAGATTTCTCGAAGAGACTGTACTTTGTAAAATGTCTCATTTGCAAATTACTTATGTGATAATGTCTCTGATTTTTAAAAATCGAAAGAAGACATGCACATGATATGATCTTATTTAAAAGATACCAAAGTCTGCTCTTTAATAAACAAAGACTGGAGGTATAGCCCAGTTATAAAGCACTTATCTAGCAGGGGTGAATTCCTAGATTCAATCCCTATACTACAAAATAATAATAGTAGTAGTAATAATAATAATAATAATAATAAGGTTGGTCTGACAGATATAATATCAAGATATAAATCAGCATAGAAAAGTCAGTAGCCGAGCAGAAGCGAGCGCCAGTCCCGCGGATCTGTGTCTTGCTTCAACAGTGTTTGGACGGAACAGACCCGGGGACTCCTCCTTTCCACCACCAACTGCCTCTCCACTCACCAC
The DNA here is from genome assembly GCF_000151885.1 of Dipodomys ordii. NCBI lineage: Eukaryota > Metazoa > Chordata > Mammalia > Rodentia > Heteromyidae > Dipodomys > Dipodomys ordii. The sequence goes on along the minus strand of NW_012267283.1, from coordinate 9,670,397 downwards.
CTCTGACCCTGATCTTCTCGCCCGTCGCCTGCTTCCAGGACCAACCAACGCCGGGTTTTTTTCTGTGGTTAGCACTGTATTCACGACCAGCCATGACCTCCCAGATTCGTCAGAATTATTCCACCGAGGTGGAGGCTGCCGTCAACCGCCCGGTCAACTTGCACCTGCGGGCTCCTACACCTGCCTCTCTCTGGGCTACTATTTCGATCGCGACGATGTGGCTCTGGACGGCGTGGGCCACTTCTTCCGCGAGTTGGCGGAGGAGAAGCGTGAGGGCGCCCAGAGCCTCCTGAAGATGCAGAACCAGCGAGGCGGCCACACACTGTTCCAGGCTGTGCAGAGACCTTCTCGGGATGAGTGGGTCTTCATGCCTTGGGTTCTGCTCGCACAGACCCCCATCTCTGTGACTTCCTAGAGAACCACTTCCTGGATGAAGAGGTGAAGCTCATCAAGAAGATGGGCAACCACTTAACCAACCTTCGCAGGCTGGGGGCGGCCCCTCAGGCCCAACTGGGCGAGTATCTTTTCCAACGCCTCACCCTCAAACACGACTAGAAAACTCCAGAGTCCAGCAGCCTTTGAGGGGCCATCTCTGCCTCACCAGATATCAGGGTTTCCGCCCGAGCTTCTGCCTCTAGCCATTGGGAAACTTCCTAACTAACCATCCTGGAGCCCTTCCCAAGCCTTGGACCAAATGAAAATAAAGCTTTTTGCAGCAAAAAAGAAAAGAAAAAAAAGAAAAGCCAGTAGCCTTCTATACAACAATAACTCACTAAAAACAAAGTCAGAACAACAATTCTATGAACAATAGCCACAAAAAAATTCATAGAGATAAATTTACCAAAGGTATTAAAGATATCCACAATGGGTTTGGGAAGGTGGCTCAGTGGTAGAGCGCTTGCCTTGCATGCATGAGGCCCTGGGTTCGGTTCCTCAGCACCACATAAGCAGGAAAAAAAAGCCGGAAGTGGTGCCATGGCTCAAGTGGTAGAGTGCTAGCCTTGAGCTGAAGAGCTGAGGGACAGCACCCAAGCCCAGAGTTCAGGCCCCACAACCGGAAAAAAAAAAAAAAAAAAGATCTCCACAATGAACCATAAAGCACTGAAGAAAGAAATTGAAGAAGACACTAAAGACTTCTCACATTTAATATTATAGAAATGGCTTTATTACCAAAAGCATATATATATTTCAATCTCCATGAAACTTCCAATGACATTCTTCACAGTAGGAAAAATCCTAAAATTATCAGGAAAACACAAAAGATCTCAAATATACAAAGCAATCCTGAGCTAAAAAGATAACGTCAAAGGTATTTCAGTGCCTTATTTCAAACAATACTATAGCCCCATAATAAGAAAGGCAGCATAGTACTAACACCAAAACAGATAATGGAATAGAAGATCCAGAAATAAGCCCACACAGCTACAGCCATCTGATATTTGACCAAGCTGCCAAAAACATACACTGGAAGTAATTCAATCTCTTTAACAAGTGATACTAGGGAATCCATACAGAAGACTAAAACTAGATCCCTGTCACCCTACACCAAATCAGCTCAAATGTACCAAAGACCTTAGTGAAGATGCAGAATTGCTCATAGGCAATAGCTTTCTGACTAGGACTCTGATAGCTCAGCAAATAATAGCAAAAACTGACAAATGGGATCTCGTCAAATTAAAAAGCTTCCGCACAGCAAACAATTACTGACACAAAAATAGACAGGGAGCCCAATGAAATAGAAGATCCAGAAATAAGTCCATGCCATTACAACTGTCTAATTCTTGACAAAGGTGCCAAAGCCATACATTAAAGGGGGGGGGGGAACCACTTTGTAAAGCTAGATATCAGAAGATGTGAAGAGACAGCCTGCAGAATGAGAAAATCGTTGACAGCTATTCATTTGACAGGGGATTATATCCAGAGCATGCAGTAACAAAAAATTAAACACTAAAAGAGCAGATAATCTAACCATAAATGAGCCAGTGAATGGAACAGAAACCTTTTCTTTTAGTTATTCTTTTTTGTCTGTAATACTGTGGTTTGAATTTAGGGCCTCGCCTTTATTAGACAGGCTCACTACCACTTGAACCAAGATTCCAGCCGTCTTCTGGTTTTAGTCATTTTTCACATAGGATCACAAGGCTTTTTGTCCAGGCTGGCCTGACTGTGATTTCCTCCTACACGTTTCATGTCCATGTGGCTCGAAGTGCAAACATGAACCACCATGCTCAGATTATTTGTTGAAATGGGGTCTCACAAACTTTGGGGCCTAGGTGGCCTAAATCATAATCCTCCTGATCTCTACCTCCCAAGTGGCTAAGATTACATGCTTGTACCCCCACACCCCCCCTGAACACTTTTTAAATGAAGAAGCATAAATAGACAATAAATACAGGAATGGATAATGGGGGTGAAGGGGTTGATAGGAACCAAGGAAATTATATAAATGGATTAACATATCAAAATGAAACCCATTATTGTTTACAATTAATATATGATCATTTAGAAAAACAAAAAACAAGTGAGCCAGGTTCCAATGGCTCAGGCTTATAATCTTAACTATTCGGAAGACCGAGATCTGGCTGGATCAGATTCTTATCTCCAATAAACTACTAGGAAAGAAAGAAAGAAAGAAAAAAGGAAGGAAGGAAGAAAGAAAGAAAGAAAGAAAGAAAGAAAGAAAGAAAGAAAGAAAGAAAGAAAGAAAGAAAAAGAAAGCCAGAAGTGGAGCTGTGACTTAAGTGGTAGAGTGCCAGCCTTGAGCAAAAAGAAGCTGGGACAGCACCCAGCCCCAGGATTTGCCCCCACACACACAAAACAACAACAACAAAAAACCCACACAGATGATACATAGATAGATTAAGTAGTTCATCCTATTTATAAAACAAGAGCTCCTGACTGGGCAAGTTTCTCTAGCAAGATTTAACCACTATGCTCAGACCCTTTCTCTTCCCCTCTTCTGGGTTAATGGGATTGCTTGCTTCCTCTCCACCCCCTCAGGTGTGGCTGAATCCATTTGCATGCATCTGATCATAACATAATAAAGTAAATGGCTATAATTCTAAATGAATTAGTCCTCCAAAGCTGCAGGCTCTGCATCAGTGGATTTAACCACATTGGGACAAGATAAAATTTAAAGACAAAATTGCATCATGTACTGACATTGTCCACATCACTATTCCATAAACAACACAACATAGCAACCATTGATATAGAATTTACCTTGTATGAGGCACTATATATAATCTAGAGATGACTTGAAGTGCCTGAGAGGATTGCATAGCTTATATACAAGCACCATAAGAGACTTGACCATCTGTAAATGTGCGTATCTAAGCGGGGAGTGGGGGTCCTGAAACCAATCTCCTATGGATACCAAAGGACAACTGCATGTGCCAGACAGACTGTTTCATTTGACTTGGTGTCTGCTCTACCTAACCAAGCCCAAGATAAATAATCAAAAAATTGTTTGATTAACCGATAAGGATCGAACACATATAACACATGTTGTACTCCAACAAGAAACAGCTGATTATAGCTGGGTACAAGAACTTCTAGTTTAAAACTTAAGATGTAAAGGACTACAACAGAGCTTTGACTTTTCTCCAATTAGCACATGTATAGCAACATAAAGCAATGGCCAGTGCCATAGAAGGAATATGAGAACATCTCAGAAAAGCAATGCATTAGGAAGGGTTCCAGGTTGCAGACAAGGGAGCTCAACCCTATCTAATCACTGAGAAAAATGAATGCATTGAAAGCTACTGTGTAGCTCACTGGATCAACACATAGTATGGAGAACCAGGCTTGAAATAGGAATCCTGTCAAGGCCACATGCCAGGAGTATTTTATGAGATCCTGCCCCATCACCATGAACTTCTAATGCCCATGGTGGGCACTGAAACCTTCTAAAGCTTGGAGACTCTGCTAACATTGCTTATGCTATCACCAATAGATAATGACGATGCCACAACTGCCACCGTCACTGTAGAAACTGTAAACTGCCTCTGCTTCTTTAGACAACTCTAAGGATCCTAATTCTTGGGTGGGAGAAACAGGATCCAAGTTCGCTAAGCCTCAACTCAGCTCAGAAGAACCTATTCTTGCCTCTGGGATGGCAGACTCTTTTCTCCCCAATACATTCGAGGGCCCACTAACATAGAAAGTTATCATGGATGCTGGAAGATCATCACAAAAAGCTGTGCATTGACTACAAAATCTGAGAAAAGGTTCTAGAGCTGGGTTCTTCCCCCCTCCCCCACCCCCAGGTATGATCTCCCAAATCTCATAAAGAGGAACATTGTCACCTTTAGATCAACCCTGTCTCTCAAGTAGAGTGAGTTGCTGGAGAAGGTGGCTTGAACTCAATCAGCACTGCACATTGTAAATTGGCAAGTAGAGTTTCATTCCTTTCAAAGTCCCTAAAGTGAAGACATGCCTGTGGCCAAGATTGCTTAGCACACTTGCTTTTTCTTTTTGTTTTTATTTTATTGTAAAGGTGATGTACAGAGGGATTACAGATATATAAGTAAGGAAATGAGTACAATTCTTGTTGAACATTGTTACTTCTCCCTCCTTCCCCTCCCATATTCCCTCCCCCATGACTCCCCTCCCCCACACACAAGTTGTTAAGTTCATGTTCAACGTAGTGTCTTATGAGTATCACTGTTGCATTGGTTCACCCTTTGTCCTTTATCTCACCATTTCTGTGATTCCCTTTCCCAACCCCAAATTAGATAAACATATACAAAACAAAGGGTACTGAAATCAAAAACAGTGACAGCAAGACATAAACCAGAGGGGGGGAATGAAAGAAAAAGAAATGACTGCAAACAGTACACTAAAAAATAAAAAATAAACAAAACTCTTGTTTCCCTATGTTGAAGTTCATTTTGATTAGCATTATTTTATATGGTCATGTACATAGCTATTGAGCTATTGTGCTCTTCTGATACAACTATCCTAGACATACAACAACTATTACAAATGAAGGAAAACATGGAGCCTATGTTTCTTTGGATCTGGCTTACTTCACTTAATACAATTTTTTCCAAGTCTTTCCATTTCCTTATAAATGGGGCAATGTCATTCATTCTTTCTGATGGAAGCATAGAATTCGATTGTGTACATATACCACATTTTCTTGATCCATTCATCTACTGAGGGGCATCTGGGGCTGAGTCCATATTTTAACTATGGTAAATAATGCTGCAATGAATATAGTTGTGCAGGTAGCTTAGCACACTTTCTAAGACATGAGTTAATGACTTCCTCCCAGGCAGCAGTGATATACCTACCTTTCATAAAAATGGTGATGGTGGTTACATTTGCTGAAACCTTATAAAGTTATCAAAAGGCATGGTATGAGCATCATGCTTTTTCCAGGTGCTAAGTTATGTTCTTCTCATTCTCATAGCAACCCTTTGTATGGAATAGTACCAGGAGGACATTCACTTTATGAATGAGGAAAATGAGGCAGAAAGGTTACCTAACTTGCCAAAAAGCACGCAGCAAGGAAGCTGCAGTGCCAGCCTGGTAGCAGATGGTGGGAATGCAGGACTTGTCCTCTCCACCACCTGCCCTTCTAGCAAATCTGAATGGACAGCTGGGTTTTATCATTGATTTCCAATCAGATCATCCTCTGTATACAATCAGCCTTTAAACATCCACTTGCAGCTCTTCCAGCCCTCTCCCACATGTACACCTCTATCAACCTGCATGGGTCAGACAAGTCTCTACCTGACCACAAATTAATGATGGACTTGATTTACAGCCCTTGTCAATAGACTAAGAATGCAGCCTTCTATATGACCATGAATAATAATGTCATGAATAATAACTATTGACCAATAGCAATAATGTAATAATAAATGTAATTGATAATAATGTATAGTGTCATGAATAATAATGATTGTGCATATGTATTTTAATGTGATAAATGCTTCTGTGATATCACTATTTCAGTCATCACTGTTTAGAGCAGCCTTAAATAATCCTTGCCAATATATTATTAAATAAGCTATGCCAATATATGGTTTATAACTTATTGTGTAGTAGTAATATTTGCTTAAATTAGTTGCTTCATGAAATGCATTCAGTAATATATTATCAGTTCTAGTTAGCCTGTATAAATGATGTGCTTTCTTTTCCACAGTGCTACTTATCTTTCGAATGTTTTATTATGAAAAATTCCAAATACAAAAGCTGAAGGAACTCTAAAATGAGAAAGTATAAAGTCAACTGGACTTCACACTTCTAGTTCTGCATGTTTGCTTTATGACATCTTTTAATCTGTGGATGGTTCCCCTCACCCATCAATCTGTGCCTTGTTAATGCTCTTGAGAAAAGCTTGAAGGATCAAAACACCTTTCCCTTAAGACTGGGGCATGCACGTCATGAGCTAGAGTTGAACATTTATTCACAGTTCCTTTTTGAGACAAATTGCATATTCAGTGAAATTCAAAACTCTTAAGTGCAATATTTGAAGAGTCTGACAAGTGTGTATCTGTATAACTCAACCCTTTGCAAGTTATATAACATTACTCTCATTTCTAGAAACCTCTGTGTGCTCTTTTCCACTTTATTCCAGCCCATACTCTACCAGAGACAACAAATTGTTCAGAAAATTTCACTACAGATTAGTTTTTCTTGTGCTAGAACCTCACATAAATGCAATTATACAGTATTTGATCCTGTATACATTTTTTCATTCAGTGTATGTCTGAATTTGGGGTTTTTTTCAGATTGTTTTACATTGTTGAATGTATGAATAGTTGAGCATTTTTAATTCTGGATGGAATACATTGTTTCACTATATCACTGTACCTGTATTTCATGGTACCTGTATATCATTGTACCTATATTTCTGTATCTGCTCTCTGGTAGATGCACTTCTAGGCTGTTGCCAATCATTTCTATTGAGTAAATATTTAGCTAAATTATGTTTTTTAAAAACAGTACTCTATTTTCCAACATGGTTAAGCTTTTTATTATACTCAACAACAAAGTCCAAGTGTTCTAAAAGTCGCATGCAGACTTTTAATCCTACCCATTCAATTGAGTATTAACAGTACTCACTGTGAACTTTTCATTTCTTTTATTTTTCATTGTGCTACATTGACAGTACAAGGTAGGTCATTACAACACTCTTGTAGAAGTGCACAGCATTACTTGTGGTTTAAAATTGCATTTCATGGGTGAGTGTGGCCCTTGAGCCACCAGTTCATTGTTTTTTTAGCTTCCTTTGGGAAATGCCTCTCAATGATACGTATATTCTTATTAGGTTGTTTGTGTTAGCATAATGTCTTATAAGAGCTCAGTTAAAAAAAAAACTCTCTAAAGTCCATTAAGCAAAAGTCATGACCTAGGCTGTCCCATGTCATATTTTAGTCATTACATTATTAGCATCTAGATTAATAAACAGTTTAGCTTATTTTTTAATTTTATTTTATTGTAAAGATGCTGTACAGAGGGTTATATGAGTAAGGTAATGAGTACATTTCTTGTCGAGCATTATTACCCCTTCCTTTGTTAACTTCTTATTTAAAGAAACTCAAATCCAATTTTTTTGCCAAATTCTTTTTTTAAAAAACTCAATCTTCCTCTTCAAATTGAACCCATACTCACAGGGATATATGAAGGATGTATATGTCAGTATATATATATACATATATATAAACACACACACTTTAGGTAAGTATGTGTGTACATATATGTACATGTACATAGATATGTATGTGTGTATATATACATACACTTACCTAAATATTAAATACCATAGTCTACCTACACATTTTGATAAAACTAGATATAACACCTATTTCTGTTCTAAATCAATGTTTGTAATCTCCTAAAATTCCTTTGTTATTTTGTTTTTCAATACTCCAGACTTCCAAGTTTGAATCCCAACTCTTTCCATTCTTATTCCACACAAGACTCTGATCTAGAAAACAAATACGATCCTACCTGACATGCTTCAATCCTCCTAACTGATCCGGGAGTTCTGGAATCATCCCTTGTGCCACCTGTTTTCCTAATGACATTACTCATTTTGAGCATTTAGCATAGATGGCCATAAAAATGTTCCCAGTACAAATCATTCATATAATATAAACATGAGCAAGATTATCATAATATTAACAAGATGCATGGGTCATATTATATAGACAAAGAGAGAAGACAAGCAGAATGGTTGAGATTTTTAGTCTATGAGATAATAGAAGTTCAGGTTAAATTAGATTAACAAAGAGGATGTGTAATGATTTGAGTGGTACAAGAAGAGCTGGCCCTCGAAGATAGAGATTTGAATATAAGCAACTTCATAGCCAGAAATTTGAGTCCCACTATGACTTCCTGTCTACTCACTGCTTTTCTCAAGCTTATTTCATTCTTAGACATTAGCAACAAGCATATGATGAGGGAAATGATGGCCAGGAAAGGCCATGATCACCAGAGAAGAGTACTCAGTACTCTTCCTTGTTCCTAGTTCAAAAATGCAAATGATAGCTGAGCACCAAGGGCTCACACCTGTAATCCTAGCTACTCAGGAAGCTGAAATCTGAGAATTGTGATGTGAAGCCAGCCTGGGCAGGAAAAATGTAAAGCTCTCATCTCTAATTAACCACCAAAAGAAGCCGGAAGTGGAGCTGTGGTTCAAGTGGTAAAGTGCTAATCTTGTGCCAAAAATGCTTACTCCCTTAGTTCTAGCCCAGGGACCAGCACACCCTCCACACACACACACACACATACACACACACACACACACACACACACACACACGTCCATCGGGTGAGTTCTGACCTCCTTCCATTCGTGGCTGTGGCCAGCTGAAGCATCTGTAAGAACATGGCAGCTCACATTCAAATTACCTGGCTAAGTGTGCTAGTTCAGAGTGCATGAAGTGTACATGAAACTTCTGAAACTTGTAGAATAAGAAAGGTTTGATAGAAATAATGTGACCAGAACCCCAAGACTGATTCTTGCAGATGTAGGCAAAGAGGTTGAAAAGCAGAAAGACATGAAGCACAGTTTTATGTTTAATGTTTAAGTTAACAGAATGATGAGAGGGAAAACCTATGTGTGTGGAATTAGAATTCTTTCCATTGCCTTTTAGCTGAGCTCTTTTAGACAGATATATAACACTAGTCCAAAATCCCCAACTAATCATCCCTTTCCTAACAAAAACACTGAGACCAAATCATAATTCCCTTAATCTGAACATCTCTAGTCCACTTCAGTTACTGTTTCTCTCCCCAAGAAATATCCAAAATACAATGCAAGAAGGTTGGCTATAAGCCAAAATTGTCAGTAAAAAAAAACCAAAAACAAAAGTAATCTAGTCACAAATTTGACTCTATCACTTAAACAATGATTTAAGATTGGAAGCCTTGAGGAGATGGGAGGGGAGGGAGGGGAGGGGAAAAACAAAGGAGGAGGCAACAATGCTTGATAAGAAATGTACTCATTACCTTGCTCATGTGATTGTAACCACTCTGCACAGTATTTTCACAATAAAAAAAAACTTATTAAAAAAAAGATTGGGGGCTGGGAAGGTGGCTCAGTGGCAGAGTGCTTGCCTTGCATGCATGAGGCCCTGGGTTCGATTCCTCAGCACTACATAAGAAAAAAGAAAAAAGCCGGAAGTGGCACTGTGGCTCAAGTGGTAGAGTGCTAGCCTTGAGCTGAAGAGCTGAGGGACAGTGCCCAGGCCCAGAGTTCATGCCCCATGACCGGACCCACCTCCAAAAAAAAAAAAAAGATTGGAAGCATTTACTTAGGCACCAATGGCAGTAATGCTATAATCCTAGCTAGTCGGGAGGCTGAGATCTGGAGGACTGAGGTTGGAAATCAGCCCAGGAAGAAAAGGCCTGAGAACTGCATCTCCTATTGTTTTTGCTTAAGTAGTAGTCATTGCTTAAGTAGTAGAGCACCAGCTTTGAGCAACAAAGCTAAGTGAGAGCATAAAGCATTGAGTTCAAGCCCCAAAACCATGGAGGGGGGTGGAGGGTAGTTAATGCATTTGCTCTTCAACAATACCAATGTATCATGAATTATTTGGAGGAAAAATGTAGAAATAGTTGAGTCAGACTATCTTTTGGCTAAAACAGAATTCACTCTACTAGAAATGACTGAGCTAAATTTTTATACAAAGTAAATGTATTCATTGCAGATGCCAAAAATGGTTTAATATTTAATCTTTTAAATGCAGTATTTCCATTGTATTGTGCATATTCAATGAATGTTTTTAAATAAGTAATTCAGGACCTGAAGGGGCAGAAAGAAAAGATGAAAAACTTACCTTTTCCTTTAGAAGTGAAGAAAGCTCTTGTGAAGACTGAGCAGGGAGGCACACATCTGAAACTATTCAGAAGGTAAAAGTACATGGAACATGGATTTAGGCCAGCTTCCAGCAAAAGCGCATGCCCTGTCTAAAAAATGCTAAAGTGAAAATGACTGAGTATGGTTCAAATGGCACTACACTTGAGTGAGTGAGGCCCTGAGTTCAAACACCTGTATCCTATGAAAGGGAGAAAAAAGAGAAAGAACCCAAGGAAGGAAGGGAAGGGAAGGGAATTTGTGAATTCATTAAGAAACAAGGCAAAACAAAGGCTTGTAGACAAAGGAAGACAATGCATAAAAACTAAAGTCGAGCATGAGAATGCCAATAAGACTGGAAAATACAAATGTGAAAGTCAAGGAAGACACAGTAAGAAAAATCGGCAAAAATCAAATGATGGAGCATTTTATAGGTCATGTCAACAAATTGAATCTTCATTTTGAAAATAATAATGAGCAGCTAAAGAATTTTAAAGTAAAAGTGGGTGAGGAAAAGAAGAAAGGTAATCGTATTTACAGTGTCAATGTTTTCTAAAAACATTTCTAAAAAAGCATCAAGGAGATGATGTAAAGATACCAAAGCCAGAAGGATGAAAGGCTAGATAGCTGGTTACAGGAGAAATGGGTTACATGCAATAATCTATATACGTATATGTGCACAGTGTAAAGTAGAGGGAAACTGCATTCAATAGAGCAGCCCTCTCACAAGTTCATGAATGCAAACCAAGTGGCCAGTGGGTATAGGAAGAACAGAGGATCTCTCCCATGCAGAAAGCCATGGGCTATCAAAACTCAGTGCTATACTCCTGCTTGGATAACTAGAGAACTAGAAACCTGTAGTTTGCCCAAGTCATAAAGGCAGCCATGATAAGAGAGAGGCAGTGAGTTAAAGAGAAATAGAAGGCAACCAATAACTGCTGCGATGAAACTGGATGCCATAAGAAGCATCAAGTTATGGCATAATTTTCTACAGCAGTAAAAAAGGTAGATCTCACATGTCCAATGGACAGATACCAGTACCTCAAATGACAGTAGAATTAGATAGTTTTAACACCCAGGTGTGGACATAAAATGAGCCACTTTCTTGCTGAAACGTTGTACTTTTCTATTTTTTATTGTTATTGTAAAGATGATGTACAGAGAGGTTACAATTATGTAAGTCAGGTAATGAGCACATTTCTTTTTGAACAGTGTCACCCCTTCCCTTGCTCTGTTTTTCTCTCCTGTTCCCTCACACACACACATACACACACAAATTGTATAGGTCATTTTCAACAGTGTCTAGTGAGTACCACTGCTTTATTTGTTCACCCTTTTCCCCATCATTTCTGTGTATATACTTTTCTATGCATACTTTTATGTGCTTACTTTTCTAACTTGACAAATCTCTGAAGGGAATAGTAAGTCTTGCTCTTGAGTTCCCAAATACTACACACTTTTTTCATTTGATCTAGATATGTTGCAGGAGACTTGTCAAAGCTGTCCAAAGAGGCACTTACCTGAAAGCTAGCTAGGAAAGCCTACCACGTCACCCTAGAAGACCTAATTCCTTGGCCCCAGTATCCATTCAAGATGTTATTTGTTTGGGATGTTATTTGTTAGGCATTGGGAGATGGCCAATGAATGCATATGCCAAATAGTCTCACAATATATTCAGACTCATCAAAATATTCCAGGAAGGATAGGTTCTAGTTGCTACTTTTCCAGGAACAATTATAACTCTCCTGTCTGACCAATCTCATCAAATCTGTGTTCCAAATTCAAGAAAACAATGATGATAACATGTATCACATGACATGCTGACTGGGCATGGATTAATTTGTTTAATACTTACCACAGCCCTTTGATAAATAGGGCTATCAACTCATAGTACTTTTTACATGGCCACATGGTATGTTTAGTAAGAGGAGTTGAGGGGAGCTGTGTTTTGGGGGGAAGGTGTGAATGTGTGTGTGTGCGTGTGTGCGCGCGCGCGCACGCATTGCTATAACAAAATACCTGAGAAAACAATCTAAAGAAGAAAGGATTTACTTTGGCTCGTGCTTGCAGAGGGTCCAGCCCAGGGTCACAGGGCAGTTGTTCCTAAGCTATGCTGAGGCACAATATGGTGTCTGAAAGCAGAGACAGACAGACAGACAGAGTGAAACAGTCAGGGACTGAGACACAGAAAGGAGGGGCCAGGGAAGGAATAGACCCTTGCAGAGCACACCCCAGTGACCAGCTTTTCTCTATCTACCCCTCACCTTGCTTCTACTCTAAGGATAGGGTCTCTCAGCTCAGAAAGGTGTTGAAGGTTTCACCATGTGAAGGGTTCTCTTGAAGCTCCTTGGGATTCAGCCACATGCACTGAGTCATTCACTTCCAGCTCCTGGGCAAAAGGCCAGGACGGTCAGTGACCCCCAACTCTTGCAGAAGCCTATGGCCTTCACTGATGGCGTTCCCACCGGTTGTTACATCAGGAGGGATGATCAGCCATTACAATGGGCTTTGGAAACACAAAATGTCTGAGAAGATCTCTCTGGAAACTCGTCTAGGTAGGAACTGTAATAGTAATGGGTTGCACAATATGGTGGTGGTTGCCTATTGTGTATGTGGCTACAAATATTGCACATGGAAGTGATACAGAGGATGGTGATCCTTTGCCTCTAATGGTCACAATGGAAATCCAATCTGAAGGTACTGTTCCATCCTTTCCAAAGGCAAGTGAGACTCTTACTTCACTGTTCTCGCCAAGGGAATGCAACCTTGCTTGGAATTCTGCTGAAGAATGAGTCCTCGGTATTGCAAAGCTTCATCTTCAAGAGCGCTTATAGAAATTTAAGAAACTAAGTCTTGAAATCTGGGGGATAAAATAATTAAACAAATTTTAAAACACTTTACATCCTGTTCTCATTCCATTACCAGCAATAATTGATTGCTTCTGAATGTGTAACGCCAGCCCAGATTACTACCCGTCATTGTAACTCTGCGCAATGGAAATTAGACTTTAATTATACATGGGCACTGTGACAACCGAGTTTCTTTAGGTAATAAATGAATTGGCAGATATTTTATATAAATCACATTTAAATATTTATAGACAGAAATCATAATTGTTTAAACATTTGACAAAATACTCTTACCCAGAATGCACACTGTAATTTAGGGAATATTCTTGAATCATTTCTTGTGACTCACCGACCGACTATGATGTTTGTGCAATATGAATAAGGTATTGGCCTTTTTTTTTAATGGTCACTGTAACTGTTTTATTCTATAGGATTAAAGATACTACAATGAAGACCCCAAAGTAAGCCAACCATATTGAGACACAATAAAGTGATTTTTGTTGTTGTTTTTAGTACATATTTTTTATTGTAAAGATATTGTTGGGTCAGTTTTATATTTCCCAAATACAGCCCAAAGTTCAGATTTAACCAGTTCCCTAAATTAATCTTGGAATTAATTGTCACACCGAAGTAGAGGGTTAAAACTCCAACAAATTCATGAGTAAGTTGCTTCACTGCTCTGGAATTAAATTCTTTACTTGTAAAATAGTGTGGGTAGAGGAGGGAGGAGCTCTGTAAAATCCATGAGTACTAAAACTTGAAGTAGTTTTCATTTTCTTGGTGCATCTCCCCACTCTCATCCTTATTTAACTCCACACTGTCCTCTCTCAAAGTTTTCTGTTCACCTATTAATAACTCCCACTTGTGTTCTCTTTAGTGGCCTTTCAAGACTTTCCCTTCCTCTACGTCCCTAAAATCCCCTATCATAAGACTCTACTTCTGGTGTGTTACTTTCTGAGAAAATAGTAACCATCGGAGGAATTAATCTTACTTCCTTTTTCTTTCCCTTTGAATTCCTCTGTACTTCATATTGTATTCTTCCATTCAATCTTTGGTGCAAGAATAAAATATCTCTCCTTCTACAAGATTATCTCCTTCACTTTCATTCTTGACCCCAAATGTTCCCATCTCCTTACATCTTTGCTCCTCCACCTTTCTTTCTTTTTCTTAATATTTTTATTGTAAATATACTGTACAGAGGGGTTACAGTTACATGAGTAAGGTAATGAGTACATTTCTTATTAGCATAGTTACCCACTCTGTTATTTTTCCCCTACCATCCTTCTCCTCCCCACCTCCCCAATTCCTCCCTCCCCCCACCCCGAAGTTGTAAAGTTCATTTTCAACATCATGCCTTGTATATCTCATTGTTACAATGGGCCAGCCTGTATCCTTATTTCAACATTTTGTTATTTCCCTTCCCCTCCCCAAATTAGAAAAATATATATTCAAGGTGCAAGGCACCAGAATCAAATACAGTGATAACAGGGGTTATACCACAGGGGGAAGAACATACAAAAGAAACCAAAAATCATATAGTACATTAAAAAAAACAGCAACAAAGTAAAGACCTCTTGTGTCCATATCTTGAGGTTCATTTCACTTAGCATGATCTTATACGATCATATGTATATGAGTATACATAGCTATTGAGCTATTCTGCTTATCTGATAAAGTTATCCTAGACATAGAGTCATCATTGCAAATAAGAGAAACCATGGGACTTACGTTCTTTGGGTCTGGCTTACTTCACTTAACATAATTTTTCCCAGACTTTCCATTTTCTAACAAATAAGGCAGTGTCATTCACCTCTCTTTCTTGAACTCTTTTTTTTTGGGGGGGGGGTCCAGTCGTGGGGCCTGAACTCTGGGCCTGGGCGCTGTCCCTCAGCTCTTCAGCTCAAGGCTAGCGCTCTCCACTTGAGCCACAGCGCCACTTCCGGCTTTTTTCTTTTTGCTTATGTGGTGCTGAGGAATCGAACACAGGGCCTCATGTATGCGAGGCAAGCGCTCTACCACTGAGCCACCTTCCCAGCCCTCTTTCTTGAACTCTTGATCCCTCCCCATCAGCTGTTTCTTCTCTTGTTTTTCAGGTAAAACCCCAAGATCTGATAACCCCAAGATCTTTTGACCTTGCCAACCTTCCTGCTAAGTTTCTTCTGTTTATCATTGCTATTAACGCCCAACTTATGAAAAATTCTCTATTTGCTTTTAGGTATTTCTCCCTAGCCCCTAACTCAGATTCCTTCTATGATCATGAATGACTTTGTACACCTCAAACTTCTTTCTCTCAAGCTTTCTGCAGTATTTTAACATTACTGGGTGGGGCTCCAACTTCCTCTTTTCCTTTGGTCTTTTTGACCACATACTATCATCCTGTTTCACCTGAGACTGTCCTGCTCTACCTCTTCTAATATCTTTTTCCTTCTTCTGTCCTGTAACACAAGATGTCCCCATGATTTTACCCTTGGTTCTCTTTTTTATACTTACTTATTTTATCATTGGATACTCCAGATCCTTGAGGGCTCTGCTGATAGATGAATTTCCAGTCCAAAAGGTGCTACCCATGTATCTCTATGTAACAGTTTCACCTATCAAAAACAAGAGTTCTTCAAAAGCCCTATTGCATTCATTTTCATACCTCAACATCCTCTACCATCCAGCACTAGCATCAGGGAAATAGGAACTCAAAGAAGTTATTTAGAAACTGAACTGATTAGTATTTTTCCACCGTCATCTGAAACGCAAGTGACACAAAACTAAACATCTTTCTGGCTTTCCACAATCCAAAACAGCCCAGCCTCCTAACTTCCCTATTCCTCTTAAGCTTAATACCAATTTCTAATCCCCCAAATTTAGCAGCTCAGCTCCGACTCTGCTTGTTCTTTCTCTCATCTCCTAAAACCAGTAAATAATCATGCCTCGTTGATTGTGCCTCTGTTCGATGTTTTACATCCATTTGATCATTTATCTTCCTTCTCTCATACCCTCCGTTTGAAGCTTTGCCTCCCACATCTTTTATTGTAACTAACTTTACAAATCAATGTCTCTATCCCTCCTTTATATGATTCCTAGGTTAGTATTTACTTAATAGATGAATTATTTCACATCTCAAAAACATTGTTAATATTTATCCTTTGCTTCATAATATGGCCCCCGAAATGCCTACCTGCTTAGAATAACTACACATCTATTGAAGTTTAAAAAAGCAATCAAAAGGGAGGAGACTCATTGATCAGCTGACACCTGTCAGAAGACAAAACAGCTCTAAAATTCAACTGCTCTCTCTTATCACTGTTGCTGCCTTTGGGTTTCAGTTTCTCTTCTCTCTGCTGCCTGCTTCCTCTGGATTTTGGTTCAGCTACCACACAGCACAGTGTAGCTACCCCCAATACCTTCTTCTACACTTCAAGACCCCCATCATCCCTTCTTTGTAGTTTTGGCGTCCCACAACTCATTGCCTGACTCTCATGATTTTCCAATCCCAAATTCTAAAGAGCTAAAATGGCCTTAGTATATCTTCCTATGAAGAATCACAGAAATGTCCCACAACAGACTACGGACTGGGTTGTCTTTGCTCCTATCAGAGGCCCATGCCATTCTAATCAGCTTTTATCCAGTCATACAGGGGATGGTCAGGGCAACCGGCTCTGGAAACAGACTCTAGAGGCAGAGCAAAAGATTCTTTATGTTATAACCTATATGTATTGAAATATCGCACTGTAATCATCTTTTGTGCCAGTCCTAAGGTTTGAATTCTTTATCACTCAATGCTGGCACTCTGCCACTTGAGCCACAACTTTATTTCAGGATTTTTGGTGGTTAATTGGAGATAAGAATCTAACAACCTTTCCTGTCTAGAATGGTTTCAAAACTCAATCTTCACATCTTAGCCTCCAGAGTAGCTAGTACTATAGGCAACAATACTCAGCCTTGTTAGTTATTGTTTTATCATTTTATCATTACATACTTAATACATATCTCAAAATACCATACTTTACAACATAAAATTTTCACAACTAAAATATTTTAAACCATTTTAGTGTCAAAAGCATTACCTTTGCCTGCCCATTCTGGGTGTATGCTACAATCCTGTCACAGTGTAACTGCTGTCTCACAAACCCATTCCACAGCTTTATTATCTAGTCCATGCACTTATAATATTCTCCATCACAATCTGACTCTGTCAAAATCCAGTATTTAAAAGACATAAAATAACTCATGAAAATGTCAATGCACAGTCAAAAAAAGAAAATGAGGAAAAATATTGGAGGACAAAAGAAAGAAAACCAAAAATCGGTATAATTTTGTCAAATAAATTAGCATGTGTATTGTGATTATACTTTTTTATGTTATTATTAAGTAGTGTACAAAGAGGTTATTCTATGTCAGTTTATGAGTACAATGCATTTTGATCAGTTACACTTTTCATCGTTCTCTCCTATCCCGCCCCCCCCCCCCCCCCCCCGCTCCTATCTCTCTCAGGTTAGAAAGTTCAATTTTTACATACTGTACATTGAATATGACCGCATTTGCCTCTTTTCTCCCTCTTTTCATGTGCCCTTCCCTCAGTGGCCTCCCCCAAAATAACATGTTTCCCAGTGGTATTTTGTGTCTTCTACAGTATTTCACAATGCCCAAATCTAAACGAAAGGAAGAAGAGTATACATAGCATCCAGAACTTTGTAATAACAGCACCACATCAAGTAATATTGAGAATACAATACTGTAAGATTTTGGAATCTCTTTGAGAGATTCTCATTCTCTTTCTTTCTAGGTACATGTCCTTCTCCTTTTGAAATGAATTTTGAGTTTAATTAGCTTTTCCATGAGCTTCCATAACTGCCTGTATTAGCATTCTTTGGTCTCAGAAAACATTGTTTTTAGTGGTTGATCTTATCAATAGATGTTAATAGTTTTGTGACTGTTTTGTGTAGCTGTTTGATTTTCAAATCTGTCACCCAGGCTGGACTCCAATTCCTGGGTTCAAGTGATCCTCCCACCTCATCCTCCTGAGTAGCTGGGATAAGAAAGACACACCACAGAACTTGGCTCTATATTTTTGTACGCGTATACTTTCCACTTCTACATTTACTAAAATGTCTTTTAAGAGTTTGTCTAATGACCATACCATAACTTTAGCATCTACCTCTTATCTTCTCAACCTTTACCAACAGCTACCCATCTCTCCCAAATAGTGGATATCTGAAACTAAGAGGTGACTGCTCCAAGACTTAGAACTGACTAATAATATCAGTCTCGGTGCAGTGGTCAATGCAAGGGCATTTTTAGGAGTAACTACATCCACAGGCCATATTAAGTTCAAAACATGGAACTTATATATAATATATATCTACATATAATATATATATGACTTTTGGAATGAACATTTCCATCTACAAGGCAGGATAGAGCTCTTATAAAAGCCTGAAAGGAGAGAATGAGATTAGTCTAGCTGATGAATACATCAACTAAGAAATAGGAGAGGACGCCAGAAGTAATTGGCTAAAAAGTAATACAGCAAGTATTTTGATCATACAAATAAGTTTTTACAGACTATCTGAATTTCAAAAAATAATGTTCAAAATTATGCTTAAAGTATATGAAGTCAAAAATACCACCTTAAAGCAGTCATATAAATTAGGATGATGCCCATGAGTCTAAGACAAAATGCATTGCCAGTATTTCTTGGTAACTAGACAGACGCTGAATAGGTTTAGTATGTAAATGTAAGATTAGAAAGTTTGGTCCAATCGCTCTCAGTTGTTGGGTGGTTTTTTTCCGGTTCTTCCTTTGCAGTATCATGGCAAAAAAATTCATAATTAATGAAAAGAAAATTGACCAGGTTTACTGTATGTTAAGCATTGTGCTAGAGAATTTTATTTATGTACAATTTTTACTTTTAACATATTACTCATAAATAGATTTAATTTCAGTGAAATTAAATTTCCCTGACCCCACCCCCAATGAAAGAGAGACCCATAATTCCATTCAAACATCCCCTACTCCCAGTTTAGAGCACTTTGATGCCCTTGTGTGATGAATGAAAGAACAAAACTTAAATACACACAAAACATCAACTGCCCTAGGATCCAAAATGGCTTGGTAGGTACCAATACTGATTCTATCTTGATTTAAAATTTCAACACTCTGTTCATCATGGGTTTTGTGAACTAATACTTCTTTAATATGTCATTTAATTTTTGACTTCTTGAGTTTTTCAGTGTCCCCGTGTGTGTGTGTGTGTGTGTGTGTGTGTGTGTGTGTGCATGTGTGCATGTGCATGTGTGTGTGTCAGTCATGGGTCTTACACTTTGGGCCTGGGCACTGTCCCTCAGCTCTTCAGCTCAAGACTAGTGTTCTACTACATTGAGCCACAGCATCACTTCTGATTTTCTGGTGGTTAATCAGAGATAAGAGTTTCATGGACTTCCCTGCCCAGGCTGGCTTTGAACCATGATCCTCAGATCTCAGCCTCCTGAGTAGCTAGGATTACAGGTGTGAGCCACTGGAGCCTGGCTCCAGTGCCCCTTTTAACTTTTGCAACCAAGTTCATTTTATGGATCAATTTGACTGTCTCACAGATTCCCAGATTATTCATTATTCCTGGGTATGTCTTAAAAGGTGTTTCTAAAATAGCTAAGCTCAATATTGGTAAACTGAGTAAAGCAGACTTTTCTCCTAAGGCCTTCAGATTGATACTGGAAGTAAACCATGGTCTTGCTTGATGATGACTACTGCTCTTGTGACTTTTCAGCCTCTGTAATCATAGGCCAGTGCCTGTTGATAGTGAAGAAGAAAATTGACTAAATATTGGTTCTGTTCTCTGAAGAAAACCAATATACTCCATAGCTAAGATATGGAACCAACCCAAATGCCCCTCAGTAGATGAATGGATCAAGAAAATGTGGTATATACACACAATGGAATTCTATGCCTCCATCAGAAAGAATGACATTGCCCCACTTGTTAGGAAATGGAAAAACTTGGAAAAAATTATATTAAGTGAAGAAAGCCAGGCCCAAAGAAACATAGGTCCCATGGTTTCCCTTATTTGCAATATCTAGTATATGTATGAGTCAAGCGGAAAAGGTCAGATAATGTGATGTCAGGAAAATGAACCCTTAGATATGTATTTTAATGTTTTTTTTTCTTTCATGCATGTGTTTCTAACGCATTTATAAGATTATCTCTTTGTTGCTTTGCATGTCCCTCCCCCACAGTATAACCCCTGCTTTCACTATATTTGATGTCAGTATAACTTGTGGAGGAGATGGGGAAAAACCAGTTGTTTAACGATACAGGTGGACCTGTTGCAACAATGAGAAGTACAAGTTGTCATGTCCAAAACGAGCTTTACAACGTAGGTGCGGGGTGGGGGGAGGCGGGGGGAGGGGGGAAGGAGAAGGATTGGGATTGGGGGGGGAGGGGGGAGGCTGGGAAGGGATGTGAAGGGTAAACAAAGGAGGAGGCTGCAATGCTTGGTAAGAAAAGTACGCATTATCCTGCCCATGTAATTGTAACCCCTCTGTACAGTATGTTCACAAATAAAATTAAATTAAATTAAAAAAAAACAATATACTAGGAAATTTTTCTATCCTAGTCCCTAGATTTATGATCTACATCCAGCCTAGAAAAACTTCTTTCAAAAGGAGCCAAATGGCAAATATGTGTGGGTTTTGTGTCCATGTGGTCTCTATTGCAATTGCCCAACTCTGTCATTGTAGCACTAAAATACCATAGATAATACTTCAACAAATCAATGTGGCTACATTCCAATAAAACTTTATTTACCATGAAATGGAAACAAGAGGGCTTTTTGTTGTTGTTGTTATTTGGTTTTGGTTTGGTTTTTTTCTCCTTTGTTGCTTTTTTTTGTTTGTTTTCTATTCATGTTGTCTTGTGTGTAAGTTATCTGTTTGGGAAATGGTAAAGGGAGAACTGGAGGGACAAAGGGTGAACAAATGCAGCAGTAGTACTCACTAAATACTATGCTCAAAATGAACTCTACAACTTGTGTGGAGAGGGTGTTGGGAGGGAAAAACTGGGGAAAAATAAGGAAAGAAATGACACTGTTCAAAAAGAACAGCATTCATTACCTGACTTACATAACTGTAATCCCTCTGTACATCACCTTTACAATAACAATTTTTTAAGAAACTGTATTCACAAAAACAAGCTACAGAGCACAGGCTATCATTTTCCAAATCCTAATCTACACTAAATTCTTACTTAGTTATCAGTGCTTAACAGTGAATTAATCATCATCAAGTTGTCTCTAAATAGCAACTGCTTATCCATTCTGAGTCAATGCTTACAATATAATTGATTTTTATAAAAAAAATTTCTAAAATAAACTAACCATATCACTTCCTCCTTTTAAATTTTTAACACAGAAAACTTGTTAAAGAAAAATTTTAAATACCCACAATCATGCTATTCATCCATAACTGCTACTATAATTGTGAAGAATTATCTTCAAATCATTTTATACATAATTTTATTTAAAAAAATATATTGTTGGGTGCTGGTAGCTCACACCTGTAATCCTAGCTACTCAGGAGGCTGAGATCAGAGGGTCTCAGTTCAAAGCCAGCCCAGGCAGGAAAAATCCGTGAAATTCTTATCTCTAGTTAACCACCAGAAAACTGAAAGTGGAGCTGTGGCCCAAAATAGTAAAGCACTAGCTTTGAGCAAAAAAGCTCAGGGACAGTGCCCAGGCTCTGAGTTCATGCCCCACAGCCATCAATATATATGTCGTCGTAGTCGTTGTAGTAGTAGTAGTAGTAATCAGGGTAGGCTAAATTTGTGGTATGTCAACAAATAACAGTGGCCAATCTTCTCCAGAAAGGCTTCTTATTCCAACTATCTGTCCACTGTGAGTTTGCAGGAGCTTCATCCATCAAGACCCAAGCCAGTAGACACTCTACCACCTGCTGCATCTGGAACATATGGCCTCTGTAGGAGACAAAGCAATGTCAAGGGCCTTTCCCCAGCTCATCTACTCTTCATCCCAGAAATAACACTCATAACTTCCACCACAGCCTATGGTCTAAAACTAATGACATGTTACAGACATGGGAAGAGGCTAGGAAAACAGGAAGGAGCTAAGTGGAAGATGTGGTGGTTACTTCCATGTTTTCCACACCAGGCATCATTTCATTTCTCTCTCTGCCTCTACAATGGGTGGCAGGCTTTCCCCCACATTCTTCCTCCATTTAGATATCAGTCTGTAATTGAGTCATCATTTCACTATTGCCAATATTGCTACGTGCCAAGCATTTACCTGAGTTCTGTACATTATTTAACTTTTAGAACTAGACAATACAATACACATTTTTAAAATGCTGGAAAGAGAGCGACCCAGTGAACTGAAGTAATGTTTGTAAGGTCAATAGCTGCTAGATGGCAGATTAGGGATTCAAGGCTGTCAGGTTTGAAGCTCGTACTCCTAACTGACATGACTAGGAATTACAAAGCTGTAGTCCAAGCATGAAACACACCCCTACTGCAATAGGCTTTTGGCCAGAAAGTACAGCATCAGAGGACAGAAGGATACATTTGAGTGTAAAGATATCATATTCCCAGTTACTTTTAGACTGCAGAGACTATAGTCAAAAAGAGGATTCTAACAGATGATTAAGTTTACTATTCCAGGACTTGGGGGAATAGCTCAATGGTAAGTCATGTACTTAATATCCTCATAGCAAAGAATTCAATACCATACACACACACACACACACACACACACACACACACACACACACACACACACACACACACACACTACACACACTAAGATATATATCTAACTCTCAATTTGTTCTCTTTCTC
>NW_012267283.1:9634437-9645715 GCF_000151885.1 Dipodomys ordii | reverse complement strand
CAGCTTTTTTCTTTTTGCTTATGTGGTGCTGAGGAATTGAACCCAGGGCCTCAGGCATGCAAGGCAAGCACTCTACCACTGAGCCACCTTCCCAGCCCACTGTATATCACTTTTATAACAATAAAAAAAGTAATTTAAAAAAGAACAACTATCATTTTGATCATGACCCATTGTTCTCCTAGGGAAGGAACTCTTGTTCTTTAATACATACTATTTTTAAATGCTACTAGAACTTAATCCCTGAACTAAATAGTCAGCGACCAATACTAACCAAGACTCACAGGTAAGGATGAGGATGATGTAATGATGCTGATAATGATAACAATAAATCCAAACAGATATTTCTAAGAACACAATAGCCTTTTGTTTTTATCATTAGTAACTTTTTCAAAGTAGCTAGATGCATTCAAGTGTTTGTTATTTCTTACATAAGTACAGATAGAGATCTAGAGCTTATTTTAAAAATAAAAAATTTAACCAGTGCTCAAAATAAATATATTCAGTAGGGAACAATAGTCTTGTAACAATGCAGCCTTTAGCAGAGCACCTTGGAGTGATGAATCATTGTACTGGATGATCTTAAACAAGTTTACATATAATTACAGAGGCATGGAAGTTAGGGGGCTGGTATTGTTGTGTTACACAGGAACCTAGCACCAGACATCTAATAAACATTCAGAGGACTGTAGTGGTATTATGTAAGAATTACAACAACCCTAACAGATCTCTAGTCAAACTGTAAAATGATTTTTCACTTCCGTTTCTGAGTCATTTATTGCAAATAGCAAGCCAAAAATAAAAGAACACAACCAGGAAGGGAATCAAGCTAATTTGGATATACTCTTAATTTCTAAAATAGTGTCAATATATTCTCTCTTTCTCCCTCTCTCTTACTTTCTTTCTCATTCTCTCTCCCCACATTTATTAGCTATATATGTAGACATATTATAGAGAGAGATACCTATAGATACCTATTACTCAAATTAGCATATATTAATTGTTCAAAATAACATGTTTTTCATGTGATACCTCTAGCTTAAGATACATACTTCAAATATACTTGCATATTTAAAATGTGAGAAAAGCTTGTAGGGGATGTTTATAAACATATACCTATGAGATGGAAGGGCTTTTTTTAGCTTTTAATCTCTATTATTAATACTTAAACCTTCTAGAAACAAAATTTATTTTAAATTATCTAGTAGAAGAATGCCATACATTACATACTACTTTTTTCTTCTTAAAATTAGGATGTGAAATAAAACCTGTTTCCCCAAATCTTGGCTCTTTTTGCTAGGTACTCTATCCATACGTTTAGATAGGATACTATCTTCCTTGATTCTAGTGTCTGGTTGCTTCTCTTTTGTCTAAACTCTGGATTTCCTTACTACTTCAAACCCTTATTTCCTGTGTCTACTCCTTGGTTTTCATCTCTACTGTTCCTCTCTCGGGATTTAGACACCATGAGGACCTGATTCTCTCAGCTTTCAATGATCACTCTCCCCATGGGGCAAATGAGCTACTTGAACACCTATGTCCAGACCAAAGGGAAAAGGAAAACAAACTGAAACAAAACCCTTCCTTACTAGAACCGAGTGTAATCGTAATGTCTGGATACATGAGTGTTGCTTCCTCTATGTCCAGTCCTCTTCTTACTTGCTGACCCTCTCAGTGGTCATCTCTTTGCCAAGGCCCAACACAGTGACATTTCTGAGGGCTGAGCACTGTTCCTTCTCAGCTGCTCAACCACCATGGCTCACCCTGTGATCTCTGTGTTCCCAGACTTTGTAGCAGGTTCTGTATGCTCCATCCTCTTGCGATCTGCTAACAAACCTCTGATATATTAGATAAGGTTGTAAGAACCTTTCTCCTTTATAAATCCTAGAAAATATCAAAGCTCCAGAAGCAGACACCTATTTTTTTTTAATCAAGAATGCTCCAACAGGGGCTAGGAAGATGGCTCAGTAGTAGAGTGCTTGCCTTGCATGCATGAGGCCCTGGGTTCGCTTCCTCAGTACCACATAAGCAGAAAAAGCCAGAAGTGGTGCTGTGGCTCAAGTGGTAGAATGCTAGCCTTGAGCTGAAGAGCTCAGGGACAGTGCCCAGGCCCAGATTTTAGGCCCCATGACCAGCAAAAAAAAAAAAAAAGAATGCTCCAACAGCTCTATCTCTTCCATTACCATTTATGTCCAATTCCTAAGTGTCAGGACAAGAAATCTCCCTGTCTTCCACAACAGTTTTCTGGTACTGATCCTGAAACCTCATCAGATCTGCAGACATTCATTCCAGTATTTTAGTTATCCACACCCTTCGACCTCCCCATCTTTCAGAAGAAATCACTAACCTCTCCTCTCCTAAATTCGACTCTTTTCCTGTTTACATGATATATGCTCCTTCTACTCAGGAGAATGCCTAGTTTTGGAACTTCCTGCCAGGCTGATGTGTTTTTATTCAAACTGTAGTATGGCAATAAAAGTAGCCAACCAAAATCCGGGCATCTCATTCATGGAGACCTCAGAACTCTTGAGCTAAGTATTACCGTTTTCATTTTACCTATGAGGAAGTAGCTTCCCAGCCTCACACAGTTGACTATGAAGTGTTGAGTCTACTGTTGGGTCCCTGGGTCCCAGGCACTTTGATTCCATAGAGCTCATATGAAGGCAATGGTTTCACCTACAGAACAAATCCTATTGTAATAAACAATGTAAACATGAAGTCCTGCTGCATTCACCACATCTGGCCAGGGAAGTCAAAGATTGCCTAGGAAATAAGTCAATACTAAATTAAACAGAGCTGTATATTATTTTGTATAAACCATTATTTTTGGTAGCCTTTCCAGGAATAAGGATTAAAAATAAAAGCAAAACAAAATACACCACATCCCATAACCTGAAAGATTCCTGGCTGATAGGCAAAACACAGTCCAATGAAAACATGCCAGGATGCTCAGTGGAGCTTTTCCTGGGATCTTTGAGTTTACAGAAGAAACTACAGGCAACAAATCTCCATACCTAAAAGGCTAGACACCTTTCCTCAGAGCTTACCAGAAGGCAAAACCAACCCTATTGCTTAAAGCCATCAATCCAATCCATATCCTCTTGCTAGACCCAAAGAGCAGCCCCTGAAAAAGAGTTAACAAGAGCCATGTCATACAGACTATAATGTTTTTGTTTATTTGTTTGTTTTGTTTGGTAGTTCATGCCTGTAATCCTAACTGTTCCAGAGGCTGAGATCTGAGGATGTCAGTTGGAAACGAGCAGAAAAGCACATGATATTCTTATGTCAAAAGCTGGAAGAACAGCAATTGCTTAAGTGGTAGAGCACTATCCTTCAGCTCAAAGGAGGCAACAATGCTTGATAAGAAATGTACTCATTGCCTTGCTCATGTAATTGTAATCCCTCTGTTTGATATTTTCACAATAAAAAAATAAAAAACAAAACTCAGGAACAGCACCCTGGCCCTAAGTTCAAACCCCAAGATTGGCACACAAAAAAAAAAAAACTGTGGTTGTTGGGGATAAAGGAGAAGGGAAAGATGAACAGATCATAACTTATGGCTAAGAACCATTTTATGTTGTCTAGACCCACTGAATGTGCAAATGTGCAACAGCATGACTGAACTATAAATGGATCACTTAAATGTACAGTTTTCTTAGGTCGGAATGGGTCAGTGTTGGTCCATGGGCTATAAGAAATGTACAATCTGGGGGAAAACATAGATAGTGGGGGAGGCCATTCATGTGTGTAGCCCAGAGGCATACAGGAAGTTTCTGTATCTCCCTCTTGATTTTTTCTGTAAACCTAAAACTTCTCTGGACAAAAAGTGTGAAAGGAAACCTATCTGGCACATGATTAGTACTCAAGTTTTATCAGTAAAATGAATCAATGAATGTGGGCATCTTTTATGCAAAATAGCTTAATCAAAAACAGTAGTTGTGTCTAGTTAGTTTCAACCAAGTACTAGGAACATTATAAGGAATGAATTACTGATATGCATGACTATATGGCTTGATCTCAGGATCATTACAATAAGTGAAAGCAGCCAAATTATACATGTTATATGATCCAATTTCTATGAAATTCTAGAAAATGCAAGCTTATCTCTAGTGAGAGGAAGCAATCAGTGGTCTGAGGTGGTGAGGGGGGGAGGGTGGAGGGAGAAATGGGTTCCAACAGGTCACCAGGAAGCTCTGGAGGGGGAGTGATGGAAATGATCACTATTAAAACTGTAGTGATGTTGCACACATGTCAAAATTCATCCTTAGATCCTTTAACTATGTGCAGTTTGATGTATACCAATTGTACATCAATTACAGGAAAATAACTAAATGTTTAGAATGTTTTGGTACTTACTTAAGATGCTTTAAAGGAAGGCAAAGAAGACTTATAGAGTTGAGTGGAAAGAAGTGGGTGGGGGGTAAAATAAAGGTCTTCCTATATCCCAATTGAGTTGTCAATAGCTATGCCACACTGGAACATGCTGTATTCTTGGAAGAATTCTTTTCAGAACCTTCTCAAAAGTAACCCACTTAGAGGACACTGGCACAGGAGGACTGCATGCTAGTTTTCTCATCTTATCTGGAACAAAAAGCACTTCGTATAATTTCCTTTCCATCACTTACTGCTATCACGAGAAATCAAGACACCACAAGTTTGAAATTCAGATCATGGCACACGAACCTAAGACAGGACCTACAGCCTCAGCTTTGTGAGTCATCCCAAGCCTACAGAAAGCTGTGACCCTGTGTTTCCGAGGGCCAGCGGTATAGCTCTGCTTCTCTGATGACTCATGAGGAACCTGGCCAACGGTGCCTGACAGCCTCAAACCACCTCCCAGAGAGCTGACCCTTTTCTTACTGCTCATCCTTATTCTTTCTCTTCCCCCCCCCAAGGATTATTTCTTTCCAGAATCCTTCCTTATTTGAATTAGTATAATAAGAAAATCCTATCTTCTGTACTATGAAAAGTACAATAAGACTTTCAAAAATCACTCCAACAACAAAGTGATCCTACTACATGTTTCTTACTTACAAAAGAAAAAAATGATATTTTTCCCCTCCACTAGCAAAATGGTCCCGATTCTCAACCGTCTCCAATCTCAGCTTGATACCATGATTGCCATAAATAAATTTCTTACGCACTCAAAACCAGTTTTGCCCTTTTCCCAGGAGGCTTTTGCAAAACTCAACATAAACTCAGCTATCTCATATGATGCAATTGTGAATTAGGAAAAGCGAAGCCCATCATCAATACACAGTTTCATCCACCCACTCCAACAGCCCAATCTAACTGCAGCCAAGTCCCCAAACCCTGAAACTCCCACCCACAAGCTGCCAAACCCTCTGGTTGCCCTATCACTGGCAGATGCTTCGATGCTCTGTCAGTAAAAGGTTTGCGAGAAACTGAAAAGTGTACAAAATCAAACAGAATGCAAAGACATTTTTACTGAATTCAGTGTTTCAGGATTCTGGAATACTGAATGCTTCAGGCTTGAGATTTGGGGAGTTAGATCCATGTGCTCCTTTCTTTGTCCACCACAAAGATTACTACCTGCCTATCCCAAGGAATCAGAGAGGACAGTATGGAAAGAATGTGAATTTGCCCCCCATGAAAAGCATTGGATACAAGGTTATTGATAAAATATTTCAGTCACTGGAAGCGTTGTTTCTGCCATGGCCATTTCTTTCACATTGATGAAGACATGATGAATACTCCCAGATGCAGTGAAGTTTCTGTGCCCAAGGGGAAGCCATAGTCCACTGTTACCACATGTACTAGACCAAGCCAATACCCAAGAGGTTGGCTTTGTGGCAGAGTATGCTGAAATGCTTTGCCCATGATTGCGTTTTTCCTAACAACTGAACTAATGTTCTTCACCAAAGCATGGTCTCCCCTGTTCCAATCTAGAAGGAAATTTCAATACACTGTCTGTGACCCTCATATTATAGATGAGAAATCTGAAGACTAGAATTTTCCAAGATTGATCCACATCAATCAGATGCCAAAATGACTAACATGCAGGCTTCTACCTCCTTTCCTTGTTCCCCAGCCTGATATAAACCCATTGTTTCCAAATACACTTTCCCTATCTAAGTTTCTGTTACTTATATACTACCAACTCCACAGTTGCTTCTCTGCAGTGTGGCAACCTGGCTTTTTATCATTCTTTTTTTTGACAGTAATGGGGTTTGAACTCAGGGCCTGGCCTAGGTACTCTGTCCCTGAGCTTCTCTTGTTCAAGGCACTGAGCCACAGCACCGCTTCTGTCCTTTTCTGTCTATGTGGTACTGAATCAAACCCAGGGATTCATGCATGCTACAAGCACTCTACCACTCAGCCACATTCCCAGCCTTTTTTCTCATTCTTAATACCACCCCTCCTAGCCTGGTACTGCCCTTCTACCTAAGACTGCACCCACTTAACTCAGGCTTCTTGTCTCTTCTAACAAATACCCACTACTTCAGACTTTGCTCTAGCCAGTCTGGGACTCTCCTACTTAGTCTTGACCCTCTCTCAATTACTGAAACTTTATCACTGCAATTATATATGTTTTCTATTTTATCAGAATTCTACTGTGTTATAATGAATAAAATGAATATTGTTACATTGAGCAATAGCTTAAAATACCACAAATCTATTATTTCACAGTGCTGTAGTTCATATGTATGAATGGACTATAATCCAGATATCAGCAGGGCTGTGTTTCCTCCTGGAGGCTTTAGAGAAAATTGATTTCTTTGGCTTTCCTACTCACAGAGAGCACCCACCTTCTTTGACACATGGCTCCTTCTTCCATCTTCAAAGCAATCACTGTGACATCTCTCTGACCTATTGTTGTATCACTACCTCTGCCTCCCTCTTCTATTGTTATGGACTCTTGTGATTACGTTGGTCCTACCAGAAGGAGACAGGATAGTTTCCCTGAATCCAAGGATCCAGAAAGACCAAAGTGCATAAGTGCTATTGCATCCTAGCTATTGCGGATTAAACACAATATAGACAAGTGGGCCGCTCAAAGTGTGTGTTAGGCCTTCAACAGGAAATTCCTTGAGAATTGAGTCCATTGTCAAAATTACAACCATCTCCCACTACACTGTCAGGTAATATACATTGACTTTAGGGGAAAATATACACCCCAACTCAAACAATTGTAAAAGTTACAGAACCGGCTTTAGACAGTCCTATCAGCCACTCTAAAAGACTTAAAGATTTTTAAATTTCTTAAACAAAAGATTTTTAAACAAAAATTCATTCACAGGAAATTACAAAGACAGAATAGAAAGGTCTTTCACACGCTTCACACTGTTTCTTTCAATGACGGCATCGTAACTCAAGTACAATATCAAAAATAGGAAAGTGGGGCTGGGATATAGCTCAGTGGCAAAGCACTTGCCTAGCAAGTGCAACGTCCTGAGTTCGATCCCCAGTACCAAAAAAGAAAAGACAAAAAAATACAGTTAAAACAAACAAACAGCTGGGTGCCAGTGGCTCACGCCCGTAATCCTAGCTACTCAGGAAACTGAGATCTGAGGATCACAGTTCAAAGCCAGCCATGGCAAGAAAGTCTGTAAGACTCTTATCTCCAATTAACCACCAGAAAACTGGAAGTGTTACTATGGTTAAAGTGGTAGAGCACTAGCCTTGAGCTGAAGAGCTGAGAGACCGTGCCCAGGCCCAGAGTTCAACACCCATGACTGACAAAAAAAAAAAAAAGGAAACTGATGGTTTTACAGCAGGAGTGTACAAACTCTGTGCTATAATTCTTATATTTAAATAATAACATGTAAATGGACATATGAGTATGTCTTAACATTCACCACCTGATCGAAATCCTACAAAGCTGGCAGTATCAATCCATAGAACTTTTGCACTCATCGCCTACCAATAGCTGTGGATTGGGGGTTAAGGACCCATACAACCCCAGAGTCAAGTACACAGCAAACAGAGAGAATATGACAAGAACCAGCATCAGTTATGTGAAACCACTACCACAGACTTCCTCTACTCTGTCGGGAGCTCTCAGTCCACTTGGCACACCTGCTGAAATGAGGAAATGCTCCGAAAGCATTTTCATAAGGTTCTCCTCTGTGAATGGGAACTGTTTTCAAAGATGCCAGACATCACACAGAAGAAAGATAGGAGAGCTGACGGAAATTTCATTTGGGGAACTCTTCTCTCTCCAGCTCTATCGGGCACACATGCAAAAACAATTATTTCAGTCAGCCTCACCAAGAATCACAGCGTTAGAGCCAGAAAGACATTGAGGGATGTTCTGATATGTCCCAATGCTTCTATCGGCAGATGAGAAAACTGAAATTTGTAGGGACAGAAGGAGGAAGATTGCTCAATCATACCATTAGTGGTCATTCTAGGATTAGAATGAGTCCCCCAAAGGTGCCAAGCTGTCACATCTTCAGTATCCATATTACCTACTTTCAGTACATACTCTTAAAATTCTGCAAGAATGGAAGGAGGAGGGGAAAGTGGGAGAAAACGAGGGAGAGGATAACAATGTTCAACAAGAAATGTACTCATTACCGTACTTATGTAACTGTAACCCCTCTGTATATCCCCCTTACAATAAAATATATTTTTGCAAGAATTTTTGTCGCAGTTTCAGAAACATACATTTGAAGTTAATTTTTAAAAAAAGAAGGGCATAGTCAAATGCATAGTACGACATAGAATGAATTTGAATGAGGCAGAAATTGCTAGACCATCTATTGGAAGACTAGGAATGTAGTTCAGTGGTAGAGCACTTGCCTAGCATGCACAAGGCTCTGGACTCAATTACTCCATTGTGGGAGTAAAAAAGGCTTTGGAATATGTCAAAGGATATATGTATGTGTATTATATCTTATATAATAATATATTCTGTTTACTTCAACTAAAGTGATTGGCAATAAAAAGAAGCAAAAGGGTTCCAAATCTCTTTTAGAAGTAGAATCACAATCAGCAAAACTCTGTTCTCTAGGTCATCAGCTACAAATTTCTGAATCACCCAAGGAGGCCTAAGCATCTACAGCATAATAAAACTGATGAGTAACCTGTGCAGATTATACCTGAAAACTTAGTCCAATTTTCAGTCAGCTAGGATAGCTACTTAGTACAGCTGTTCCTTGTCAAGAGATGCTTAATACATTTATAGCCTGTGTCTCTTCCATATTCTCAGACAGCTTCCTGCTTAGAAAACTGACAAACTATGCTTCAGATCAGGCTCAGTTGTACATTTGGAGTGCGCATTGATCATTCCAGTGTCTTTTCTGTCTAATCTGCCAATAAAATCTAGTTGCTGGTTCAAGTCAGCCTGGGTTTAGGGACACCAGAAGAGCTTCTTACCCCAAGTGCAAAGAAAGGCAAAGTAGCAGCCACCCTACTGCTGTGTAAACATCGAAGGAGAAACCTGAACCATTTGATGGTAGAGGGCACAGCTGGTACTTGAATGTACTCCCTTCTACTCCTGATCCTCCAGCTTTCTGACAGCTGGAATCCAGCCAGCCAGAGTAACCTGCCCTCTTATCTGAAGTCTGCAGCCCTTTCCTGAATCCAATTTTCCACACTCCTCACTTTGCCTCCCACACTCCTCCCAAGCCACACACCCAGAACAATGGTTGCCCCACAGACCTGTGGTCAGCTCTCTGTATGTTCCTTTTGGACAAGACCTGAGCAGTGATGGTTTTGCCATGTTCTCTTGAGCTGGGTTTTAGCCTTCCCGTAAGGGAAAGACTGCTGCCCTGCTTACTTTATGGTGGAAAAGAGACCAGATAGCTTTCACACACTAATTGAAAGGTAAATTCATGCAAGAGAATTTTAGCAAAATCCAGGAAAGTTAACAATGCATGAAAATGGCATAAACCTAAATATAGGTGTATGTCCCAGAGAAATACTCACTTAATATGTCTTTCAGGTCCATCTATATTGATACAGTTGACAGAATTTCCTTTGTTTTGGGGACTGAACTGTATTCCAGTTTCTTTCACAGTTTCTTTATCCATTCAGCTCATGATGGGTACACTAGGTTGCTTCCACCATGTAGCTATTGTGAACATGACAGTGCAGACATCTCTTCAGGGTGTTGATTTCAGTTCCTCTGCATGTATACCCAGCAGTGGAATGGCTGGATCAATGGGATTTCTACTTGCATTTGGGGGAATCTGCATCCTGTTTTCTGTAATGACTAAATTAATTAGCCACAGTGCACAGGGAGCCCTACTCTTCCTGCATACTTACCAACACTTACCTTTCATTCTTATAACAACCATTCTGATGGGCACCAGGAACTCTCCCATCACGGTTATAACTTGTCCTTTCCTGACAATTAGCAGAGATAATTTTAAAATTTATGTTAGCCATGAAATGCTCTTTTAGAAAAGTTAACTAGTGCCCCATCCAATGCAATTTTCATAATGTGGCATCATTCTACTGATTTTAAATGAATTTGTAACTGCACTATATACTAATATGTTATATATGCTTGTGACTGCTTGTAGACTTCAGATTCTATTCCTATGGTCTACTTCTTAGCTGCTTCTGAGGAGAACAAATTTTCACAACTTTATGATATGCTCTGATAACTTACAAGAGACGTTTTCCTTTGTTACTTTGGGGAGGGGCAGTACTGAGGTTTGAACTCAGGGTTTCCTATTTTAGGTACTCAGTGCTTGAGCCACAGTTTCATCCCTTTTTGTTAAGTAAAATGTTTATTCTCGTTTTATCTTGAATAAGCTTTAATGTGTTGAGAAAATTGACTCCTGTACAGGAGCATGTATATTTTTTCATTATTGGGTATAATAAGCTTTTTATGTAGCTGATTTTTCCTCACTCAAATTTTACAAATCCTCATTTATTTATACACTTATTCTATCAATTACTTACAGAGTGATATTAGAAATATTTTGGTTAACAGTGGTCATCTCAAATCTCCTTGTATTCACAATAGTTTGACAAATTTTGAGACATAAACATCCTACTGTTTAATATAAAATATATTACTTTGTTTCAATCAATATTTCATTCAATTCTTTTATCTTGAAATATATGGTAACTAATAATAATACTATCATCCGTTTGTTTGTTCTTTGCTAAAATTTTTGCCTAATATCCAAAATACTAATTTCTCGGGGCCTGTGTTAACATGATACATCATTTTCTGTTATTTTGGGTTTTTTCTTTAAGTTTTTTTATTGTGAAAATACCGTACAGAGGGGTTACAATTACATGAGCAAGGTAATGAGTACATTTCTTATCAAGCATTGTTGCCTCCTCCTTTGTTTCCCCT
>NW_012267283.1:9622941-9634226 GCF_000151885.1 Dipodomys ordii | reverse complement strand
TTTTTCCAAGTCCTATATCCTTATGAGGCAGTGTCATTCTTTCTGTTGGAAGCATAGAATTCATTGTGATTTCTTTTTATTTTTAATTGTGAAAATTCCATACAGAGGGGTTACAATTACATGAGCAAGGTAATGAGTACATTTCTTATCAAGCATTGTTGCCTCCTCCTTTGTTTCCCCTTCCCATCCCTTCCCAGGGTCCCCCACCACCCCCCCTCATTTGGGTTTTATAAATATAAAATACATATACGATGAAGTGTTCATCTTTTGATAAATGCATACACCCATATAGCCACTATTTCAAATATCTTTCACTCCAAATTTCCACATATCCACAAGCAAACACTGCTGCTACTTCTACCAGCATGTTTTGTTATTCAAGAATTTATATAGGTAGAATCATTTGGTAGGTGTTGTTTTGTTGACTGGCAGTATATGTCTCCTCTGATTTATTAATTCCCTTTATAGACTTAAATACTAAATCTGTGAAAACTTCATTGTGAACTGAGGGTCACTGCAAAAAGCTGGGATGAAAACCATTTGGCATGACACAGACTTGCCTCTAATAGGAGATCTTCTTTGGGATTTACAGGCCATCCATCCCAGTCCCTTTGCTAAGCAGAGGGTAATCAACTAATTCTAAAACTGGTGGGATCTAACCCCTAGGAACAAACTGTTCTCATTTAAAAATATGTAAAACAGGGGCTGGGAAGGGAAGGTGGCTCAGTGGTAGAGCACTTGCCTTGTGAGGCCCTGGGTTTGATCCTTCTGCACCACATAAACAGAAAAGGTTGGGAGTGGTGCTGTGGCTCAAGTGGTAGAACGCCAGCCTTGAGCTGAAGAGCTGGGGGACAGCACCCAGGCCCAGAGTTCAGGCCCAGGACCAACAAAAAAAAATGTAAAACAAGGTAACATTTTGCAATTTTTGTATCTGAATATATTGTCATTAAATACGCACCTTGTCTTGTATCAAAATTATTTACTGAATGTATAAAACCTTCCAAGGGATACAGAGAGAAAAATTGCAAATAACAACAAAACACAGGGGAAAAAAACAGCTAAAATACAGTAATGAATGGAAAGGATAGGATGGAGACAAAAAAACAAATTCATTAGGTGTGCGGACAAAGCTTAGTGGCACAGCACTTGCCTGGAAGGTGGGTGGGATGGCTTTTGGAAGATCCACTTATTACCAAAGACACTGTACACTCCTTGGCCCTTGAGTCAGGAAAAAGTGTAGCTATGCTGGACTCTTGTGGACATGCACGGCAGGGAATGGTGTGTGTGTGTGTGTGTGTGTGTGTGTGTGTGTGTGTGTGTGTGTGTGTGTGTGTGTGTGTGTGTGTTTGTGCGTGCGCGCACATGCGTGTGGTGGGTTTTGGAGAAGATAAGAGAGCATAAGGAGACTACCTCAATTTCTGCCCAATAGAAGTGGGAGGATAGAATCACTGATGTTCCAGAAGCTAAGAAAGGAAAAATGTAAATTATTTTCTTTACGCATGTGGTTTGCACAACATCCTCCAACGTGAGACTCCCACTCAGGTCCTAAAGTTGGAAAAATCTGGGAGTGTAGGAAAGGGGAATAGGGCAACAAGGTTTGACACGGTATGGTACGTATCAACACCAGCAAACCAACTCCTAAAGGGGGACACTACTAAGATAGTCACTAGCTTTATTCCAGTCATGGGTATTATGAACCTGTAATTAATGACATTTGTATAAAGTTCAGAGATGTATTTCACATGTAACTCCCAAAGGAAGAGTTAAGTGAAGGTAATTGAAGGGCCCATAAGAACTCCCTACCACAAGGTAACCTACTCCCAAGGTAACTGAAATTCATTTTATTTCACTGCTTCAGAACCCATCAACCTGTAATTATCTCACCGTAACCACAGAAGCAGTTACAGCATAGTACAGAAATTTAGGGGGAAAAAGGAGATTCCTCCCTCTCCAAGGACACCCTTGACCTGAAAAATCTGGATCAAGTTAGGGGGATTTAGATGGATGTTACTCTGTCCAGTTTCCTGAAGTCTGGGATTCTCTTGATCACTCTGGTCCTCTCCACAAATTACTCATGTGACTTAGTAACAGTTCAGAATAACACTTACTGGGAATGTAATCACATGGCAAGTATAGAGCCAGGCCTTTCCTTTATATGCATTAACGTGTCATTAATCCACACAACACTCTACAACATCATCTTTATTATTTTATGGAAACTCTTAAGGAAACTTAGGTACATGTCTAACTTCCAAATCCAAAACTAGTAAGTATGAAAGCTGAAATTCAAACCCAAGCATCCTTAACTGGTAGGTTATAGTCTTTTTGCTTATAGTCAAAGTCACAATGCCCCCAAAGAGCTCACAAAATTCAAGACTCTTCTCTCACTCCTGTAGCCAAAATCCCTCAAAGGTTCCATATCAATTTCCAAAAATTCCAGCTTGCACACACAAATAACAATCCTCACCATTCCACCCTTTCTTGCTTTCTAGGTTCACCTCCACCCCAACTCACATTCCAACTTCAGCCACTTGTCATTCTTCAGACATGCCAGACGCTTTCATACCCCTAACAACTTCTACCAGTCTGGAAAATTCCCTTCCTGACCTCCATTTCTCTACCTTCAATGTTCAACTCAGCTCTTTCCGGAATTTGCCATGCCCTGCCATATAAGCTTCTTTTCCTCTGTGCTCCCAGACTTCTGTAAATTACAGCAATTCCTGTAACATACTGCACTCATAACACCATGCTGAAACTACCTGTTTATCTACTTATTCTTCTGTGAGCTTCTTTGGGACACAATGTCATAGGGTCTCTTATTCTAGCTCCCAGAAGAATACATGTGCAGATGACCCTCAATGGATGTGTATAGAACAGATGAATTAAAAGAAACTATTTATCTAATGGAGGATAATCATTTTGTGGAAGAAAGAGGAAACATGACTGGCAGAGTCTGCAATGATTTCAGTAAGGATGGCATCTGAATTGCTGTTCATGAGAAGGTAGTTATATTAGGGTGTCCCAGAGAAACAGAAACCATATGGGGGAAGATTATGAGGAATTGGCTTATGTGACTATGGAGACTAAGAAGTCCCATGATCTCTGGTCTACAAATTGGAGAGCCAGAAAAGAAGGCAGTGTAATTTGGGAACAAGCCCAAAGGCCTGAGACTCATAACTGAGAGTATGAGTTCTAGTTGAAGACCAAGGGCTAAAAAACTGGAAGACAGTATGTGTCCCAATCAAGTAAAAGGGAAGTATGTCTCATCGGTCATTGTGATCCATTCAGATGCTCCACAGGTTTCACAATGCTGACCCTCATTGGAGAGGGCAATTCACTTAGTTTATAGACCCAAATCTCTCCCAGAACTACCCTTACAGATATATCAGAAAATGCGGCTTAACTAGTTATCTGGGCATCCTGGGGCCCATTCAGCTTGGATCAATGCTTACATGGAGAGGATGTCCCAAAAGGAAAATGTCTCAGGAAAGCCACTAGAAGAAAGTTATGGGGTACAACAAATAGACCTGTGTGAGTAGAACACAGGGATGATGCATAGATGAAAATAGCACAGGGGTAATCAGATTAAAAAAGGAAGTGACTCCAGACCATAATATCCATTTTTAAGTAATTTTCAACGCAGAATCTTACTTCTGTAAATCACATTTTCAGCTCCCCAATCTTTTATTTGTGTTTGTCCTCACTGATTCGTACCTGGCCCCCAATAAACTACACCAAAAATACATCAATGTGTATAGGTGAGAGTGTAGCCAAAGGAGAGAAATAGGAAAAGGAGAATAAGGGAAAACTGCTCTAAATTGTATGATCAATAGAATGAATGCATTCATACGTATCAGAACAGGGATTGTGTCATCAGAAGCTTGATTATTCCTGCATTTATTTTTAACATTATCACTTTTTATGATTGATGTTTTTCCTGCTGACTAATTTAGGATAGAGAAACAGAGATCATTTTAGAAAGGAAGTCTCTGCCCCACCCCCAGCTCTGAACTGCATCTACTAAGTCACTGGCATTGCTAATTAGTGATATTTGCAGGTACTGTATTGGATATAGGCTGCATTATACAAAAACAAGAATCAACTAGCAACCGTTCATTCATTATGCTCCGTTTCACATGCTAACTCAATTACTTACTGCACACCTGCTATAAGAAAAATTTTACTCTTGACACAAAAAGGAATGATGAACCAATGATTCAGGTACTATAAGAATGTACACTGTAGGTAAACCAAATCTGTACATAAAAAAATGAAATTGAATGTGATGAATTGTGTGAAAAATGGAGCATGGAGAGAAAATGGAGGCATTCATTAACTCAACAGAAGAAATGGGAGGAGGGTTCATGGTAAGGCCAATAAGAACCATTAAGTTTCACTGAGTTTGTTTTTTATCATTTTTTAAATTTTTCTTTAAATTGTTAAAGATAGCCTATGTTCATTATAAAAAAGATAAATAAAACCACAAAAAATATTGTATTTTTGTATGTGCCCTTTATTTAGAAGAGACTACACTGTTCATACTTTTCAACACTGCTTTTAACATAACAATACATTACAAGCATCTTTTCATTCTGTTTACTATTTTACAACTGATATTTACATACATCTGAATAGGTGTATATCATGATTTTAAAACTGAATTGAAAAAAAATAAAATAAAACTGAATTGATTTAATTAATTTAATAAAGTATGATAAATTTTTTAAAAAGTTTTTTAAAAAATACCATGGGCTACAAGTATAACTCAAATGGTAGAGCACCAGCTGAGCAAGAAAAATCCCAATACCAGCAAAAATAATCATTAAAGCATACACAGAGCCACGGAGCTCAGTTGTACAGCACCACCTAGCATGCACAAGGCTCTAGCTTTGATCCCCAGCACTGGAGAAGAAAAAAAATAGTAAAAGCACATTTTGCCTTGCTCATCCCTCTAACTGTCTTAAGTTTAATAAGAAGCAGACACTACTACCAGCTTTTTGTGATCCTTCCATTTTTTTTGTGACCATTCTATAAATGTTCCAGAAACATACAAGTACATATATGTTTTTCTTTTTAAGTGGTAAAAATGCACACAATTTTTGTACCTTACTTTTTTCTTTGCAATCAGTCAAAACATATACCTACTGCTTTTAGTGGCAGAGTGTTCTACTGTGTGGATGGCTATACAATACTGCATTCATTTAGTCCCTTTAAATGAACATTTGAAATATTTCCATAACCTTTAAGTGTAAATGTGCATATAGCTGTGTGTGTAACTCTATAGGAAAAATTGCTAGAGAAGCTGGGTACCAGTGGCTCAAGTCTATAAACCTACCTACTAAGGAGAACTGAAAATCATAGTTTGGAGGCAGCCTTAATACAAAAGTCGGGGAGACTATTATCTCCAAAATAACTACAAAAAGTACAGAACTGGAAACATAGTTCAACTGTGTCAGTCATAGCAACAAAACTGAGCAAGAAAACAGAGTACCAATGGCTCAAACCTGTAATACTAGCTACGCAGAGGAAGCTGAGACTTGATGATGGTGGTTTGAAGCCAGCCCAGGCAGAAAAGTTTCCATGAGACTCATCTCCAATTAGCCACTCAAAAACCCAAAGTGGAGCTGTGGTTCAAAGTGGTAGAGTGCTAGCCTTGAGCAAGAGCTCAGGGACAGCACCCAGGCTCTGAGTTCAAAGCCCACAGGTGACAAAATTAAAAAAAAGACTGAGCAAGAATGTGAGGCCCTGAGTTCAAGCACTAGTACTAGGACACACAAACTGCAGAGAAGGAAATTTGAGGGCAAAAAGGTATGTATATATTTTTAAATTCAATAGATGACTACCACAGTGCCCTTCATATAGGTAGCCCTAATTTCCACTACTGCTAACCACAAATGAAAATGTCTATGGCTTTACCTGTGGCTGCCCAGCAGATACTGCTCCACATCTCTCTCCTAACCCCTACTACCACATGCACATACAGTGCACATGAATGAGATCAAGTTCTGGCCAATTAAAGAAAATATGAATGAGTATGGAGATTATCTGTTTCACATCCAGGCCAAGGTAACTGAGAAGGAAGGTACATCCTCCACTCTGTTTTGCAATTCTACCAGAAAGGAACATAAGAGTTCAAGGCCCTAGGGACTGGCAATGTCATAAGATTGAAGGAACTCGGGTGTCTGAACTACCATAAAGAGAAAAAATGTCTATTGTCTAATATACCATGACACTCTCAGGACATGCTAGGGAACGCTGTTCAAGTACTTCAATGTCAATTTTCAATGTTAACTATGACACTGCTCTTAAGAAAGTATTTCCTGGATTACTAACAGTTGCTTTTTTCTAAGCTAGATTTGCTATTGATTTATCAAATATGTTTGCCATGCCTGTGGTTTTTTTCTTTCATTATTTAAAGTGACATATTTTATCATTACTTGCCAAAGTTGGAATAACCTCACATTTCTAAAATAAACTATTTCATTTCTATGTTTTACTTTTATATGCTGTTGAATGTTCAGGAATAGCCAGAACAAAATAATAGATTGGAAAATTTCTTAAGCATGATTTATAAATTCTAAATTCCAACTGAAGAAATAAAAAGTATAATAGACTCTTACAAAGAACAAATTTGTGATTTGGAAAGCAAGTTAGTATCACACTGTCTAAAAATAAATAAATAAGAATAGAAACCCAAATGAAAAGAGAATGAGAGGGCAAGTCTAGGAAGTCTAACTGGAAATAAAAAGAAGTTCCAGTGAGAGAAGCCCACACTGGAAAAGTATTCTAGACCATACTGGAAAACCTGATCATCAAAACACAATATAAGTAAACTTCTCTCAGGAGGAGACAAGAGTTAATAGGTCCAAAGGACTCAGTATCCTAGATATACCCTAGAGAAATTTCTGAGCTTTAAGAATATAGAAAAACCATAAGATTTCACAAAAGTTACATACAAACAAAACAGGGATGAGGCTATCACTGAAGGACTAAGAAGAAAGGGTGAAGTTTTGGTGTGAACTTGGCAACTGACCTAAGATGGTGACAATACTTAGCTTCTAAGCTAGGCTGGAAAATAAATTTAACATAATCCATAGAAGAATCTTGCACATAGTTCAAGTCCCTATACTTGCATCTATATCAGTGAGTTGATTATTTTGCAGACTTTTGAGAGAGCAAAAGTCTGAATCCTCCCCTAGAACTCAATGGAGAACAGGTCTAAAAAACTGTATAATAAGCCTACCCTGACACCTCAAATAGGAGCTGAGTCCCATATAAATAAAAGTGAATTGATGGATAGGAGTCTCCTTAACAAAGAGAACCAGTGGTTATTGGTAATGAAAATGTTGTAGGCTGTCATGAGAAATGGACTCATCAGTGAGTCCATTATCTCCAAAAAATCAATGGAGCCAGTCACTGGTGGCTCATGCCTGTAAGCCTAGCTACTCAAGAGGCTAAGATCTGAGGATCATGGTTCAAGGCCAGCCTGGGCAGAAAAGTCCATGAGACTCTTATCTCCAATAAACCACTCAGAAAACCGGAAGTGGCACAGTGGCTCAAGTGGTAGAGTGCTTACCTTGAGCTGAAGAGAGGAGGGACAGCTCCTAGGCCCAGAGTTCAAGCCCCATGACAAAAAAAAAAGTTAATGGAATGAAAAAATTCTACCCATCATCCAAGACCTTCCAAAATGTGACACTGAGGCTTGTCCTCAAAATATTATTTCATTCACACACCAAGTGTTGTCTGACCACATGTATTCTGTGTCAAAAATCACACTGTGGATCTAACTGTATAAAAGACACATCAGGTCTTAACCTCCAAATATTTTCATACAAGAATCATCTGAGCTTCCATGACCCAAATTGGAATGTCTATACAACATAGGAAACTGATTATGTTGTCTCACTTGTGCGTAAAGCTCACTTACAACATGCCTTCCAGTCTCCCTCTACTAAGCCACTTTAACCCAATTACACAAAAAATTAAAAGGTTGACAGTTTTAATGTTGCTAGTTACACAAAATTGAATATTTGAGCTTAATTTAGTCATTTGGGAGTTTTTTTGGAGGGGGGTTGGTTGTTTTTTTGTCATGGGCCTGAACTCTGGGCCTGGGTGCTATCCCTCAGCTCTTCAGCTCAACGCTAGCATTCTACCACTTGAGCCACAATGCCACTTCCAGCTTTTTCTGCTTATGTGGTGCTGAGGAATCAAACTCAGGGCCTCATGCATGCAAGGCAAGAACTCTACCACTGAGCCACTATTCAGATCTACTATGAGTCTTTAAAAGCCCAAAGACTGCATTTTTATTACAATTTTTCTGACCCCTAACCTTTGAGGTACTTTATACATTTTGTTTTCTAAATGGGTTAATAATACTATCCACAATCACCTTCCCAGCCCCAATTTTTTTTTTTGTCGGTCGTGGGGCCCACTTCCAGCTTTTTCTGCTTATGTGGTGCTGAGGAATCAACCCAGGGCCTCATGCATGCAAGGCAAGCACTCTACCACTGAGCCACCTTCCTAGCCCAGTCATTTGTTTTTATAATTTTGTGAATCTAAAGTTAGCCTAACAATTCGGTAGAACTCAAGATAAATACTTCATTTCTCTGTGCTAACACTATCTTTTGGAGAAAATAGAAAATATCACATCTTTCACCTTACAGCAATTGATTCTTTCTTCAGCTACATCCGAGATATTTGACTTCTGAAAGTTAACATGTACTTACTAAGCACTTTGCACCAACTAGAAATATTTTGAATGTTCCTCTCTATCTTCTGATTAAAATATTCCTTAGTCTCCTTTCCCATCTTCATAAAGAAACTTATTTCCTCATCTAGAAATAAATGCAATAATGAATGTAGTAGGCTGAATGGAAAGCCGGAGCTCTGATATGTCTACAAAGGTCTTTACAGATAACACTGTTAAGGATCTTCAGATGAAAGGATTCTGGATTTACCATAGTGGACCTAAATCCAATGACAAGTAGATTTCTTTAAAGTCCATTCTTATTAGAGAAAAGCAGAAAGAGATTTGAGGCAGACTGAAGAGA
Organism: Dipodomys ordii; assembly: GCF_000151885.1. Lineage (NCBI taxonomy): Eukaryota > Metazoa > Chordata > Mammalia > Rodentia > Heteromyidae > Dipodomys > Dipodomys ordii. The sequence continues at coordinate 9,625,176 of NW_012267283.1, read as the reverse complement.
TGACATTGAAGAGAAACCAAGAAGGCAGAGAACAGAGTGAGAAGGCCGTAAGACAATGGATTCCAACCGCTAAGGAAGTTCAATCTTGCCAACACCTTGATTGTAGACTTCTGAATTCTGTAACTGCAAATAAATTTCCATTGGAGTGTTTTGTTGTAGCAACCATAGGAAACTAACACAATGAATATATGCATTTTTGGGAGAGACCAAGGATTCAAGTCCCAGTCGTTATTTAGGGACTATTTACCTTACTTTAGCAAGTCTGTGAACTTCTCAGAGCCTCCAAATGTGTACCACTATCCTACAGAATTCTTGAAAAGAATCAAATGAGATCATGTACAGGTGGATAGTCAGAGTATTGTAAAATCTTACACAAATATGAACTATTATTCTTAAACTTTACCTGGAATTTCAAATGAGGTTTACAGCCTGAGTTTGTTATTTAAGCTCATTTCCTGAAACCCTTTACATAGCTCAATACTTGTCTAATTTCAGCAGTGCCAACATCATATCAATTCTTTTTTTTTCTTTTTGTCAGTCATTGGGCTTGAACTCCGGGTCTGGGCGCTGTCCCTCAGCTCTTCAGCTCAAGGCTAGTGCTCTACCACTTGAGCCACAGCACCACTTTCAGTTTTCTGGTGGTTAATTGGAGATAAGAGTCTCACAGACTTTCCTGACCAGGCTGGCTTTGAACCATGATCCTCAGATCTTAGCCTCTTGAGTAGCTAGGATTACAGGCATGAGCCACCAATGCCCAGTTATCCTATCAATTCTTAATAGAATTAGACTGTCCTAATGTATACAGCATTTCTTTAATATTAGAATTTAATGAAGAGGCTCTAATTAACCTTATCAGCCCTGCACTTCCTTTGACATCCTTTACTACCATCACATATTAATTTTAGCAATTTTAATTGGTTTATTACTCTCATGTATATTAACTAGTTTAAACAGTTTCCTTGCAATCCTTTACTACCATCACATATTAATTTTAGCAAAGAGATCATTTAATTGGTTTATTACTCTCATGTATATTAACTAGTTTAAACAATTTCCTTGCAATAATATATGTGAACTCACATAACCATAATTCTGTAATTGACCTTAATTATTCCATACTGATTTTTTCTCAGCTAAGAATGAGCCATCGATAACTTCTTCCTCCTATTTCTGGTTTTCCCCAACAGGTGGGTCCTGATCTACTGTTGGACCTAGTTCTTCTTTCCTGAAACTAAATTTGTTTATAAAATATAACCACAAACTAAGAATATTAGTTCCATAAAAATTAATTTCACAACTCTAAAATTTCATTTTGTCGGGGCTTGGAAGGTGGCCCAGTGGTAGAGTGCTTGCGTTGCACGCATGAGGCCCTGGGTTCGATTCCCCAGCACCACATAAGCAGGAAAACAAAGCCAGAAGTGGCGCTGTGGCTCAAGTGGTAGAGCACTAGCCCTGAGCTGAAGAGCTGAGGGACAGTGCCCAGGCCCAGAGTTCAGGCCCACGACTGGACCAAAAAAAAAAAAATTTCATTTTGTCCATGTACACATAAAGTATGCATTTATAGTTTCTAGAGAATTTTCTCGCTACTATATCATAAGAAACATTACCAAACTTATTAAAGGCTGGGCTACTGCAAGCTTCAAATTTCTTCAGGACAATGATGTTCAACATTTAAAATAAAGAAATGGCATGCTGATGAATGTCATTTTATACCAAAACTTATTTTCTTGTGCCTTAATCATTCATATTTATATTAGAGATGCGACACTGAAATTTCCCTTAGATATATACAACACAGAGCATCAGAAAAAAAATTTATTCATTGAAATTTTGACTCTTCTGAATAATTCGTTCTAGAAAGAAGTTACATCAAGGAAAACTTGAATGGACTTTGAGATTTACAAATAATCATAACTGTTATCATCAACAGCATACACCCATAAGTATCTTCATAAGAAGATACTTATCATAAGAAACCTTGTTTTAATAGACTTAACTTCACTGCCTTTCCATAAGTAGTAATTAAATCACTTCTAAAATGTGAATCTGGTCATCAGAATTACCATAAAAAGTTTCAAATCAAAATTCATACTTAGAAAATCCATAGCTGGGGGCTGGGAAGGTGGCTCAGTGCTAAAGCGCTTGCCTTGCATGCCTGAGGCCCTGGGTTCGATTCCTCAGCACCACATAAGCAAAAAGAAAAAAGCCGGAAGTGGCGCTGTGGCTCAAGTGATA
>NW_012267283.1:9609667-9622891 GCF_000151885.1 Dipodomys ordii | reverse complement strand
GATTCCTCAGCACCACATAAGCAAAAAGAAAAAAGCCGGAAGTGGCGCTGTGGCTCAAGTGATAGAGCGCTAGCCTTGAGCTGAAGAGCTGAGGGACAGTGCCCAGGCCCAGAGTTCAGGCCCCACGACAGGACCCCCAAAAAAAAAAAAGAAAATCCATAGCTGCTATTTTGTATGAGCAGAGATGAAGACTACTCTACATCATTATAAATAGTTTAAACATAGGGTTCACCTCCTTGTAAATGGAATTATGAAAGTACCTACCATACTCAGTTCAATATTAAGTTTTGTAATAATGGTCTTATTTCATCTCTGTGGCCTTCATAAAAGTAAACTGTGAAACTTTCCCAGTTACCATAGCCTCTAAATTTTCAATAAATCTCACATTTCTTATCCTGAGAAATGTGTAAACTCTCCTGATAAGGACAGCTTAGCTACAGACCTTCTTTGGTAACCTAATTTTAGATCAGAAGGAGTTAAGAAACTTCGAAGCAGTACTGCATTCCCCTCACTCATCCTAGCAACCAAGGGCAGGATCTGGACCCTCGCCACTAGAGGGGGTGTTTCTTCTATTGGTTTCACTTTCTCCAAGTTTGGCTGACCAGAATTTCTGGCTGAACAAGTAAACCTCAACATCGACATTCTGACCTTTTATTTCCCCCTTTATAAGTGGCTTCTTCCCCCTTCTTTTTGGGGGCTCTGGTTTGTTCATTGAAAATTCATTTTTCAATTCCCACTTCTACTATTTACCCCTCATCATACTCCATTGCCTTTCTGCACCCAGACTAACAAGTTACACAGAGCTTATTTTAGAGACCTTGACATTAGTATACTGAAAAATAACCACAAAATTCAACTAAGCTTGAGTATTTTCTTCTCCAAGTTTTTCTTTTCTTTTTTCACTTACCAGGTTAACATTATTTCATTTGAAGTAATAGCTACAAAAACATGAGACACTAGGCACAATCTTAAAGCACTCAGTGTCTTTAAGAGACTTGGCCAAGTTTTCAGGTAGCCAACAGTGAAACTATATGTGAAAACTCAAATTCCCTGGCTCCCAGAACATTTCTGAGTCTATTTCTTCTATGCCAGGAGTAAAAGTGCTGGGTAAAAATGGATTGAATGCCGATCTACTCTTCTTTTTACCACACCATTCTAAAACAAATAGCTATATGGCTGCTTATTTTCTTTAACTAGTATTCCTGGAAAACACTATATACTATACTTAGACTGGCCCCCACCAGAAAGTCAAGCCACTCACCAAGTGAGAAATGGATAAGAGATACAAGGAACAGGAGTTGAGGGAGAAGGAAAAGAAGAAAATAAATTATCAAATAATCATGAGGCTACATGATATAAAACAGAAGTATGCAAGAGCACTGACTAAGATCAAAGCAAAAAATTACATCAGGATCAGAAATAAAAACTCAAAGCCACCGTGCTCTAGGAGAAATGTTATTTGGTTCATTGCTGTTGTCTGTGAAGAACCTCAGTCTAGGACAGAACCCTAGAAAAGACAGAGACTAAGAAATAGTCACTTAGAATCTACATCTACTTTGTAAAGCCAGAAGAAAGGAGAAAGGAAGAGCCCTGATAAGAAAATTATCAGAATAGGATCACATCCACCTGACATGAATCTGCTTTGGCTGCAAGTGACAAGGTCCCAGACCACGCTGACTTACACAATGAGGAACTGTGTTATCTCACAGAACTGGAAGTTCAAAGAAAAGACCAAGAATAATGCAATCAGCAGTTCAGTAAGGTCATCAATGTTGGGCTTCCTCCATCTCTCTGTTCTGCCATCCTTTAGATTGGCTTCACCCCAAAACAAATCTCTCTCAGTGCCCCAAGATGGCTAGCAGAGTTCTAGTCACCAAACTCAGACACACAACAGAGAAAGAAGAGGTGCCAGCTCTGTCTTCTCTTTCAGGGTCAAAAAGTCCTTTCCCAGAGCACTTGGTCCCCTCCTGACTTTCTTTCTATCTCCCTGACCAGAACAGCTTGCAGGTTACTCCTCTCCCTTCACTGACATGGGAAATGGGACTGCCAATGCTTGCTTAGGCTAATCATCTGGAGTGCAACAAATGTGGGGCATCAATCACCATGACCATAAAGGGGGTAATTTACAATGATAAGTATTATTGTGATATTGTGTTCACTCCATGACAAATCTATAATTTAATTATGCTGTTTCTATGATCTTACCTTAACTCACATCTCATATTTATCACCATAAACTTGCTTATCAGACATAAAACATTTTATTATAACTTTCTTGGTCAATCTACTGTTTTAAGAAAACATTAGCAGGGGCTGGGAAGGTGGCTCAGTGGTAGAGTGCTTGCGTTGCACGCATGAGGCCCTGGATTCCTCAGCACCACATAAGCAAAAAGAAAAAAAGCTGGAAGTGGTGCTGTGGCTCCAGTGGTAGAGCACTAGCCTTGAGCTGAAGAGCTGAGGGACAGCGCCCAGGCCCAGAGTTCAGGCCCCACGACCGGACCCCCCCCCCAAAAAAAAAAGAAAAGAAAAAGAAAACATTAGCATAACACAGAAAACATAAGTAGGTTTATCTCCAATACCACCTGGAGGACACAGACATCTAGAACCCCATTTTAAGAACGATTTTAGCAGGGACTGGATCTGAGAACCGAGTGGCATGAGTCATCAGTGGGTATACACACATATCGTGGGTTCGGGTAGTATATCTTTGCTCCAAAAGAAAATGTCTTCAAATAATTTAACTGCAATGAGGATGAATTTCTCTACTGCAGTACATTTTTATCTTTTAGTAGAGATTCTTCCCTCATCTTTACTCTCACATCTACTTTATATAAATATACATATAACATATATACATCAAGCATGAACTCCAAAAAAATATTGAATGAATAAGGCAGAGTTCCACAGGAATTCTGAACCTGGGCTTAGCAGAACAGCAACATTTACAAACTCTCAATTAAAGCAAGCAAGGATGTCTTGGGGACCCAGGCTGGATGCAGACCAAGGCAGAAGAGAGGGATAGAAGGGAAAAGAAAATGACAACCTAGTCCCAGTTAAAAGTAGACTGGCCCACAACTGCAAAACAAAAGACAAAATCAAACCAAAATTGAAGCTTGGACAAAAGTCACTAAATAATGGTGAAGAATGCTTAAATAAATTCTGGAAAATATATACAATAAGCAGAATTGATGTATATGAAATGTGGTTTAAAAGCTGGAGCAAGACAACTATGGTTATTCTTGGTGAAGTAATTTATGGCATTTTTTTTCTTTTGTCCTTCATTCCTTATCTGTATTTTTCTGAGTGTCCTGTACTGTACAAGCACGACCTTTTTAATGAAGGAAAAAGAAAAACAATAAAGAAAACATGCTTTTATCTTACTGCTAGATGTTTTGATTGTTCCGACTAGCCTGTTACTGCTTTATAGTTCAGATCATTCTTGTCCAACCATTCTCAAAGTGCTGCCATAACTGAAAAGTAACTTTAAGTATAACAGAAGGAAAGTCAAAAATACCTAGAAAATGAGCCAGAAGTACTGGGTACTCCTACAATCACTGAAATTGCCACTACTCAAAACCTAATAATTTAGGATATTCAATTTTTAACAGATCATTGTTTGAAACAATTTTCCAGTTGACCAGTTTACTTTCAACTAAAATTGACTTCAACAAAAATAATTATTAAGTCAAACTGGTAGTGAGCAGAGTATACTACCAGTACCAAGGAAAAGTTTGAAGACACAGATAAGAAATGGGATCAAAAAGGAAAGGTTCAATAATAAGGAACAGGCAAGATGGCCTGGGCTAGTTAGAAGGCAACTATGCCTGGGGCAATGGTTCAAAGTGGAAGGAAGTCTTTTTATCCACGAGCTCTGAAACAAACCCCAGCAGTCAGGGAGTACAAGTAAGAGATGAAGTGAATTTAGTTCCACCTGCCCACTTAGACCTTCCCTCCCAATAGGACAATGTGGGATTTTCCCTAGTTCCATAGGAGAAAAACCTTAATTTTTTGTGGTTCAAATGAGAGTACATATTTGCAAAATCATTCAGCTACACTCACATTCTTGGTAATGCAGGTTCTAGAGGTAGCCAGTGCAAGATGAAGACTCTAGTACTACTTTGCTGTCACATTTTGGTTTCCATTGTAGAATACAGGTAATAAACATACCATACTGTCATCTAAAGTAGAGAAGGCAGAAGAGGAGAATTTATACACAGAAAGGCAACCTGAACAACACTGCCCCAGGACTAGAGGAACTAAGCACTATGCTTTCAGCTTTTAGAACAGCTAGTTGGTGGGAGGGAGACAGAGAGATTGACTGTAGACTTAGTTTGTCTTAAAAGACCCAGCATCGTACTTAGGATTTCTTTCACCAATTCTTGCTCCATTAAAACAGACAAGCCTGTGAACAACCTATATCTATTCAAATATTAGCTGCCAGGCTGTTGCTGTGCTAAGGAAGGCAGAGGCAGCATGGGGGAAGACATCCTGGCTACTATAGAAAGGAATCTATGGGGAGGAAAACAGAATTGTATTCATATTTAGTCACAGTCAAGAAGGTGTGAAAATGAACTTGATGAATCAGTCTCATTTTTAGTTAAGAAGCAAATAGGAGAGAGGCAGATTATTCACAAATGAGTAACCATTTGGAGAAAAATAAAGTCGGATCTATCCTCCATAAACCAGAAAGGTAGATCAAAATTTTAAACTTGCCAAACACCAGTGGCTCACACCCATAATCCTAGCTTCTCAGAGGGCTGAGATCTGAAGATCTCAGTTCAGAGACAGCCAGGTCAAGAAAGACTGTGATACTCTCATCTCTAATAATCTACCAAAAAGAAAAAGCCACAGAAGGAGCTGTGGTTCAAGTGGCAGATTGCTATCCTTAGGGAAAAAAAGCTCAGGGGCAGTGCCCAGTCCCTGAATTCAAACTCTAGGATGGCAGCAAAGAAAAATTATTTAACCTAAAATAGAAAACATAAAAGTAGTAAAAGCCAAGAGGAAATAATTTCTTCATAATCTTAAGAATGGAACAAGTTTTTCTAACAATGAAAAAATCCTTAAGTAAAAAAAGCCTGACAAATTAAACTCTATTTTTGTTAATACACATAGCAAAAAACATCATAAGCAAAACTGAAAGACAAATGACAAGCTGGGGAAAATATGCTGTAGCTCATATTACAAACATATTATAACTCCATAAAATAAACAGTGGCTACTACCATGGTTTCTGAACTACCACCATCTCCCAAAACATGAAGGTTATAAGAGCACTTCAAAAAAAAAGAAGAAATAGTAGAGCGCTGGTAGCTCATGCCTATAATCTTAGCTATTCAGGAGGCTAAAATCTGAGGATTGTGGTTGAAAACAAGCCAGCCAAGGAAGTCCACATGAGACTCTTGTTTCTAACTAATCACCAAAAAGCTAACAGTAGAGTTGTGGCTCAAGTGGTAAAGAGCTATCTCAGAGACAATGCCCAGGCCCTGAGTTCAAACTCTAAGACAAGAAGAAGAAGGAAAAAGGAAAAAGAAATATAAATATAAATGGATTTTAAAGATATAAAAACATGTTCAAAATCATAAGTGAAATAGAAACAAAACTACATTCATAGTTTTTGCTTACCAGAATGGAAAAAAAATCACAAATTAAATTGTGTGTGTGTGTGTGTGTGTGTGTGTGCCAGTTTTGGGACCTCTTGAATACTGTTCCTGAGCTTTTTTGCTCAAAGCTAATGTACTACCATTTGAGCCATAGCTTCTCTTCTAGCCTTTTAATGGTTAATGGAAAATAAACATCTCAAGGACTTTCCTGACCAAGTCTGGCTGTGAGCTGTGATCCTAAAATACCAGTCTCCTGAATAGCTAGGATTACAGGTATGACCCACTGGCACCTGGCTACATTTTGTTATAAGGAATATGAGTATCAGTCATTCGTCTATATTTGGGGGAATGGGTAGATTTTACAACCCCAATAGAGGGTAATTAACATTACTTATCAAACTACTGTGATATTTGCCCTTTACACCTGCAATTCCACTTCTAAGAATTTACCCTATCAATATATTTGCACAAGGCCAGTGCTGGTGGCTCACACTGTAATCTTAGCTACTCAGGTGGCTGAGATCTGCATATCGTAGTTCAAAGCCAGCCTGAGCAAGAAAGTTGGTGAGACCCTTAGCTCCAATTAGCCACCCTTAGCTCCAATTAGCCACCAGAAAACTGGAAGTGGCACCAAGGCTCAAAGTGATAGAGTGCTAGCCTTGAGCAAAACAGCTCAGGGACAGTGCCCAGGCCCTAAGTTCAAGCCCCACAACCACCCCCCCACTAAAAAAAAAAAGAAAGAAAGAAAGAAAGAATCTATATAACAAAAACATTGCCAAAGACCAGAAATTTTCCAAATGTCCATCAATATGGGGCTGAATGAAAAAGAAATGATGATATATTTACTCAATAATGTGAAAGAAATCTCTGAGATACATTATTAAGTGAATTCTATCTTGGATTTTTTCCAAGCTCTTAAGGAAAGTAATCCAAGATACTGTCAAGGGAAAATGTAGAATAATATATATATATATATATATATATATATATATATATATGTTCTATTTATTTAAAAAGAAGGAATAGAAAATAGAATTTTGCACACTGGCTTGGAAATACATTAATAGGGGGCAGAGGTGGAAGGGAAATTTTTCATTACTCAATGTTCTGTTATTTGGATTAGTGAACAGATTATCTTTTTGAAAACTAAGTATTTAAATACTGAGGTAAATACAATTCAAGGAACTAGTTAATAGTCTACAGTCTATGACCCCTCAGTCTATAGGTGGTCCATAGAAAAGACACTAAATAACAAGGCCTTACATAGCAGCATCTAGAGCTGGAAAGCACAGCAATGGTCACAGATGGAAGTAAACAGATTAATATATGCACTAATGAACAGACTGTATATACATAAAGACAGTAAGGAAAAGAGAGAATACAACCTTGTAAAAAGTGTCACATTAAAATAAAGAGATACCAAGGCATGGTATTATACCTCTGTACTCAGGAGGCTGAGGCAAAAGAATCATGAATTTGAGGCCAGTGTGGGCTACATAACATAGTGGGCTACATAGTCTCAAAGGAAAAAAGGAAGATATATATTATGTATGTATGTATATATGTATGTATGTATGAATGCAATTAAGCAAGAGGTTCTTCAATGTTTGAATCAAAAAGCAGTGTAACAATTCCCTCAGAAATATGAACTGGTTGAATGCAAACACAGGTGTCACAAAGTGTATAATTCACTGCAAAAGCATAAACTCCTTGCAATGGTGAAAGATGGTAAAGTTAGAGAAGCACGCTGATGTATAGGTCTTTTCTATGCCTCTCTTATGCCTATCTTCTAAGTAAAACTCTCAGAAAGTTCATTAAATCACAGGCTGATAAGGATAAAGAAAAAAGAATATTGAGGGCTGAGAATGTAGCTTAGTGGTAGAGTGCTTGCCTAGCATGCTTGAAGCCCTTGGTTCAAATCCTCAGTACCACATAAACAGAAAAAGCCAGAAATGGCACTGTGGCTCAAGTGGTAGAGTACTAACCTTGAGCAAAAAGAAGCTCAGGGACAGTGCTCAGGCCCTGAGTTCAAGCCCTAAGACTGGGGAAAAAAAAACAAAACAAAAAACAAAAAGAATATTGAGTAAAGCTTCCTGAAAACCAGACTTATTCATTCATCAAATGTTTATGGAGTGCCTACTCTATAAGAAGAACTGCTCTAAGGGCACAATAAATTCACCACAAAGCACAGTCATCCCCAAATACACAGGCCCAAGAAAACTAAAACAAAAAGACATTTTAAAAGATCTGGAGATAACATGAGCCCCTCTGAAAGGCTGTTTAGCACCAGTGCTACACCTGTAATATTGACTACTCAGAACTGTGAATGGAGATTCAAAGGCAGCTTGGGCAGACAAATCTATGATATTCTGCTCTCCACTTAACCAAAAAAAAAAAAGCCAGTAGTAGAGCTGTGGCCCAAGTGGTAGAGAACCAGACTTGAGTAGTAATTAAGCCAAGTGACAGGGAGAGGCCCTGAGTTCAAGCCCCAGTACTGTATATGTACACACACACACACACACACACACACACACACACACACACACACACGAAAAGTCATTACTATAGAATTAGAGTTAATAAATTTCTAATATTATCCAGTTCTATTGTTTGAAAAATGGTGATTTAACAAGTAAACTTAAAAACAATTTTCAGAAATTAGAAAAAAAAGAGGTTTAATTTGACTAAACTTAGTAAAAATCTTTAAAATACAACTTTCTATTCTCCTTACCACGATTGATAAAACAGGAAAATATAACTGGAAAAGGGAACTAATTCAGAACAGATGTCAGGGAAGAATTTTTCCAGTACTAAACTATAAACATGCGGAATAAATACTGGAAAATGTTATTATGGTAAAAAAAATCAGAATCAGTTACTAATTACATGATCTAAGTAGGAAACCAGATATCTAAATATGTAGAACAAGCCTTTCAAAAATAGCCCTAAATTAATGGACAAACCATGTTTTTACTATCCAAACCTGACTCAGATAATACATAAACCTGAATCTGCTGAAATTTAGATACTTTCTAATGTCTGCAGTCAGCTCTTATTTACCCAAATGATGTATCCAACTACAAAGCTAACAAGTTGGCAAAGAGAAGTCACTCTACTCTTGATTACTTTGCCAACATTTTTTTTAACATCTTCAAGTACTTCCTTATGACCTGCTTTAATACTTCAATTTGCCTACAATCAGAGATACAAAAAGCCTGCAACTCCAGTATCAACAGGCCTCCTCTAGCAAAACTGGACCCTTCTGTCCCAGCTGCTATACTCTAGCAGTGGCTTATGCCTAGCATACAGAAAGGGTCAGAAAGAAACTGAAAAGCTGGGTACTGGTGGCTCACGCCTGTAATCCTAGGTACTCAGGAGGCTGAGATCTGAGGATTTCAGTTCAAAGCCAGCCCAGGCAGGAAAGTCCATGAGACTCTTATCTCCAATTAGCCACATAAAAAATAGATGTGGAGCTGTGGCTCAAAGTGGTAGAGCTTAGCCTTGAACAAAAACCTAAGGGACAGAGTCCAGGCACTGAGGTCAAGCCCTATAACCACAGAAAAAGAAAACAAAAAAGAAAAAGACCTGAAGAGGAGCACACAACAGAATCCATTCCAAGAAAGTCTGCTAATTGTATGATATCAATTTGTGAATCATCTAATATTCAAATGAATTTATGAAGACAAATTCCAAAGCTAAATATAAAATGACTTTTAGACCATCCAGGTTTCTACTCATTTCTAATTCATGGACAGGAAAGGGCTGTAATGCTGGCAAAATTTGAACTATCAAGGGCTAGTAAGAGCCATTCAATGACTATAGTTAATTGTCATGTGGGCCAAAACAGCTTTATAAAATATTACTACTAAAAGCACATTTTACATATAAGAACCTCCTGACTACAGCAATCAAGTACTGAGATAGAAGGCAGGACAGATTCACAGTACTGAACTGACCTAAAAAAGCATTCCACTTTTGAAGGTAAAGTATCATAAAATGAGCTCAACACTATTGTTTTACAGATGATGGTATTTAAGCTTCCAAAAGACTGTTACCAAAAGTCAGGCATCTTCATGGCAGCAAAGGTAGTCCCAGCTCTCTGAGAAGCAGAGACCTCTAAGAGTTCTTTGCAATACACAGCATCTCACTCTTTGAAAATATGGTCAAGGCAGTGAACGTGTACACGTGAGGAAACATATTTTCTTTCAGAGCTGGGTTGATGAGAAAGAGTTATGCAGCTATATTTGGAAAGAGGTATTTACTTCGTCAACTCTAACTAAAATGCAGATCTTGTTTCAGAGGCATTATATCCTAAACTGATTTATCACGCATAAGCAATAACTTTTCTCTTCCAAATTAGTGTGGTCTTCCAGAGTTTACCAGTGATAGGGGAAAACATGACATCTTAACCAGACTACAAGCTTCTCCTGTTATTACTGATGAGTGGGAAAATACTATTAAATGAGATTATAAAATATTACTAGACTTCTACCATTAAGAAACCTTTCCATCTCAGATTTCTAGCTTTTTTCTGAAATTTTCTATGACACCAAAAGTCTTTTCTGTTTATTATATTGCTTTTTATTTGTTAAAATAAATTTTAATATTCTGTTACATGGACTTCTAACAAATCATGATCCCTAAGTATTTTTGATCCCAAAATATATGCAGTTTATTTCTGCATATCTTTTTTTATGAAAATATAGATATGTTGCTTTGGAAAAGAATAAAAAATTCAAAAAAGAATTTACGTTTAACTAGCTAAACACAGATGTCATAGTCTCTAATTTTCTAAATATTAAAATGTTTCCAGAAGATTAATATCCCCTAGCCTATAGTATCCAGCTCATCAATGACACAAAGAACAAAAGTCAAACCAAAACTCTACCAGGAAAAAAAGAGAGACAGAGAGATCATAGCAAATCTTCCTACGCAACAAGCAAAACTGCCATTTCCTCCTGTCACCACGGAGCTGCCTGTGTTTCTGGCAAGCACCTTGACAGGTATGCTCCCAGCAGGAACATCCAAAGTTCAGGCAAAGAAAACAACTAATATGTGACCTCATATACTTCCGTTCATGCGAAGAATGTCTGAGTCCATCCAATCTTCTACTTCTACTATGTCTGCTCTTCATGTGGATTCAAGTTATATGAGGCGTCTTTTCTGAACATTTACTGATTACAGTGAACATTTTTAGGTGACTTAGAAATGTCAGAGATGGGTAAGGCATGTTTTTGAAGCTTATGGTTTGACAGTTACAGGCAATGGATAAAAGAACACAAAAAGCAGGCAGTAAAATAAAAAATTTTATGAAAGACTATGAGTACAGTGTGAGTTTACTTCTCAAGCTAGTTTTTGTGGAAGGGTAAATTTCCAGAGGAAGTGGCCAGAATGGAGAAAAAGGAATGGCATAGCGAAGAGGATTACAAACAAATTGGAGGAGTTGGACGCATGCGGGAAGAACAGTAAGGATGCCAGATTGACTAGGACAGGAAAACTGTGTGGAAGTAAGAACTGGGTTTTACTATGAAGACACTATGCGGTTGCTGAAGACTTTTAAGGATGTGAGCAATAAAACATAGGGTATATTTGGAAAACTAATCTGACACTGATAGAATTTGTAAGAGAAGGAAGGTATGTAGGTCAGACAGAAAATTACAACAATCCGGGATCCTTGAGCCAGGAACAAGTGAAGTATACATAGTCAGGTAAAGTTACTAAATTTTATGCATGTATCTTAAATACAGTATGTAGTTTCTGCACTGATACTAGAATACTTGACCTTAAAATTTTTGGCTTATTATTTTTACCTTAGGTAATAACTTCTGGTTTGGAATTTGGATGTGGCCTTTCCTTGTTGGTAAAAGTGATCACCATTCTCTACCTATTAGCAAAATCAATAAGACAGCATGTCATTGCTTCTTTACAAGAGTATTGAAAACAATTCTAAAACCTCGTTTTGTAAAAAACAATCACTTTTCTTAACAGTCTTCCCCAAATCCCGTATTTTCTTTTCTAAGAAAAAGTTTTTCTTACAAACAGATTAGGCCTATAAATGAAAGGGAGAGAAGGAAGGAAGGAAGGAAGGAAGGGGAGGGAGGGAGAGAGGGAGGGAGATAGAGAGAGGGAGGAAGAGGGGAGGGAGAGAAGGAAGAAAGAGAAAAAGAGAAGAAGGAAGCAAGAAAGGAAGGAGGAAGGAAGGAGATAAAGAGAAAAAGAAAGGAGAAAGGAGAGAGACAGAAAAGTAGCTAGGCTGCAAATTGGTAGGTTACTTTGTAGCCAATTTTTAAGATTTTTCTGCCCTCAGAGCCAAAATTGCTTTATTTGGTGTGTGTCAACTACACATGAATGGCCCTTCAAAAAAAGGGGGGGGGCAGTAGTAAAGTTTTCATTATGTCACAAATTAACATAGTCTTCTTCAATTTTGGTTTCCCAAAGGAAGAGATTTACTATGAAGTCTCGAATTTCACCTGAAAAAGTCACCAAAAAGTGATTTCGACAACTAAACCTGTCATCTGTGCCTCATCACAGAATATACTCAATTTCTAATGATTTTAGAAAAACAGCCCGATGACTTTAGAAAAGTTAGAGGTGAACTGATACTGTTTTTAAAAAAAATAGGTAAAAATGAATTCGTTTGGGTCACCGGAAGAGTATACATACTTAGGGACCTGCAGGGTTCTCCACGCCTTCCGATCCAAAAGAACCCATTCCAGCAACTGGCTCAGCAGGTCAAACTACCCCCAAGGAACTGAGATTGTGCACCTGGCAGACACTGAGGAAGGAAAAGCTACCAAAGGAGGACAGAAGGAGGTGGGGGGGGTGGAGGCCCAGGAGTAGCCCGGACAGAGATCCCCGGGACTCACTCCATGCAAAGGGAGAAATGCTTTCTTTACCGGTTATGCTCAGCCGCCAGGGAGCAGATTTTTTTTTTAAAGGTAAACATTGATACCAGTTTGAAATTCACCGAAGGAGCCCAATTCTCCTGAACAAACTCGGTTAATAACTTTATAACGACCCTGATGCACAAGGCGTTAGAAACCAGTAACCACGCAGTGAATCCCTAATTTTAGGGCTCGCGCTGATCCCAGTTCTGCCCGAGATGGCTGAGACTGAAAGGGGGAAGAGGGTGGTAGAGGCATGGGTGGTGTGCAGAACACAGATGAGATTTTTGTTGTTGTTGTTGTTGACAGCATGGAAATAAAAAGTATTTTTAAACCTTCTCGAGGGTGCAGAGTTAGGCAAGAAGTAATACGTGGAAACTGTCAAGTGCTTCTCTTAACACACCCACCCACCCACCAGATACCGCCGCAGCCGGCTGGGGGAGTCTCCCCTCCGCTTGCCTGACAGCTTCACTTTCTTTGAGGTCTGGAGCTGGTGATCACACTGGCCCGTCACGGTATTTTCAGTTAACAAAGTAGTTACTCAACAGGGGGGGAAAAAAGCCACCAAGGAGCCGAGCAGCTGCTGCTGCACCCGTGATGCAAGTGCAGGATGAGCCCCGGGCCGCCACCGCCGCCCCGGCTCCTCCGTGACGTCCGGGAGGGGTATCCCCGGCTCTCAGGAAGTGGTGGCCAAGGACGGCTCCGCCCCGCGCGACTCCGGGCCGGCCCGGCACCCGGGC
>NW_012267283.1:9601242-9609446 GCF_000151885.1 Dipodomys ordii | reverse complement strand
GGCAGACTCCGCATCCCCACCCCGCCCGGTTCCCCTCCGCCCGGCCCGCGCGCCCCACGGCTCACAACCCACTCACCCCAACCCCCGGCGCCGACATCACCGGTCACCAGACAGGGGGGGCGGAGGAGGGGGGGAGTGGGAGGGAGGGAAGGAGGGAGGGGGGGTCGAGCCGAGTCCAAGATGGCGACTCCACCGCTCCCACCCCCGAAACCGTCCGCACTCGGGGCGGGGTCGAGAGCCCCCCCCCCACACCACCACCACCATACACACCCCTTGACGCGCGCGGCGCGCTCGCGCCCGAGGCCTCCCGCTAAAAATAGCCAGGCCCGGACTATATTTGGTTCTGCCGGATCTCGGCGAGACCGAGCGCGCGCGCGCGCGCACAGACGCGCGCACTCCGCGCGCCCCGCCCCTCCCGTGCCGCCCGTCCTCCTCCAGCCCCGCCCCGCCCCGCCCCGCGCGGCGCTGAATGGAGCGGGGCGGGGGTGACCGAGGGGAGCCTACTCCGCTATCTGCCGCGCGCGCCGGCGGCGGGGCCAGGCCAAGCGCCGAATTTAGTAACATCGCCTGCGTCAATCACGCGCCTCGCGTGCGTCAGCGCCGCGCGGCTCCAGGTCCTGCTCACCACCGCCCCCCCTCCCCTTCCAGCGTTTGAATGGATACAATGTAGCAGCGCCCTCCTGCCTTCGGAGACTGGAGAGGAACGCGCCGGGGCGCCGGGGCTCGGTTCCTCGGCGCTAGGTCAACTTTCGGAGCATCCTCCCACAGAGGTCTCCACACCGGCAGCCTGCCTGGAGTGGAGGTGGAGGCGAAGAGCGAGAGACACACGCAGCCATCTATGTTGCTTTCAAGTTTCTGGTCCTGGCTGGAAGCTCCTTCGACTCTGAAACAAGTGGTGCGGACCAGCGGATCTTTCCCCTTCAACTCGGCCATCCCCACCCGCAAAAGACCCGGACGGGTCAAAGAAATAAAAATGTCCCATCTGAGTCAAGCGGGACCGCCCAGGGCTCTGTCTTGTCCATTGTTGCACTCGAAATATTTTCTCAGAAACCCATTTCTAAAAGGGACAGCAGCCTTCGCAATTAGGAAGCGTTAAAGGGTGACATGTTTGTTTTGTTTTCAGCAAGAAACTCACACTGAAATTCATCATTTCCAGGAAGATTTTTTTCTCTCTCTCATATAGTCGCCCCCAGCCCAGGCTTTGGCCACACCATCTCCCAACAAATGAGTCCCAGGAGACCAGAGGCGGTGCCCCAGGGAGAGACAGACTAATAAATCCTGTTGATTGATTCTTGAGATGTTTCTTTTGAGCAATGGAAGGGGAAGCATCTGCCACCATCAAAAAAAAAAAAAAAGTGAAAGTGCGAGGTGCGAGTTGCATTTCTGACCCGGCGCTGGGGAGGAGGAAGGATCTACAACAGCCACACTCCGCTGTTCAACACGTGTGTGTGTGTGTGTGTGTGTGTTATGCACATTAAGTAGTTTCTGGGGGAGGGTGCAGGTGGATGAGAGATGTGCACTTCGTCGGATTACAATGTGTCCAGTTAGGAGACTCACACCATGAAATTCAAATAAAATAAAAATCCGTATCCCTCCGGCCATTAGCATCCCGGGGCGAACCGGTGCGCCCAGCCTAGGCACCGAGGGCCAGAAAGACGTATACAGTTTTAGAACCTTTTCCACGAGGAAAGCGCAGCTGCACCTCGAGGAGTCTTCGGGCTGGTGGTGGGTGCCAGACTCCTTTCAGCCCTCGGATGCCAGGTCACTCGGAGAAGCTGGCTGGCGGAGCTTTCCCTTACCCCCCTGACCCCCCGGGCTCGGTGCCTCGGGGCAGCCCGGAGAACGCGCCAGCAGCACTGGTCCCAACTCTAGTTCCCCCTCCCCTACCACCACCACCCCGGCCTGACAGCTGGGCGGTCCCGCCTGACCCGCGGGGCGGGCTCCAGCACTCTCCCGAAAACGCACGCCCTAGCGGGCAGCGGCACCACCGCGAAGGGGCGGGCCGCGCCGAGCGCAGCCAGCCCTCCCACCCCACCTCCCCACCCCACCCCACCCCCGGGCTGGATGGGGCAACTACCGCTCACTTTCCATTGTGCGGTCCGGGGAAAACGCGCGGGCGCGCGCGCACACACACACACACATAAGCACAAACACACACTCAGACACCCTCCCTCGCACACGCGGAACCGGCTGGGCCAGGGGAGGGAGGAGGAGGGTGACGTAGCGTCCCATGGCGTCACATTGACGTATCGCATTCCAGGCACTCTATGGAGAGGCCGCTAGGGCTCCTGTGGCATAAATGACGTGCCGGGAGAGCAGGCGAACGCGCAGCCGGGAGAGCGGAGTCTCCTGCCTCCCGCCCCCCACCCCTCCAGCTCCTGCTCCTCCTCCGCTCCCCATACACAGACACGCTCACACACCCGCTGCTCCCTCACTCGCACACACACGCACACACACTACACACACACACGCTCGGCGCACACACACTCCACTCTTTCTCTCGCGCGCGCTCACACCCCTCTCGCCGGTGCTAGTGCCGCGCCGCAGCCGGACGGCCCCTCCTGGCTCACTTTGAGACGCTGACAGCGCAGACAGCGGCCGTGGAGGTGGGAAGCGCGGCGGCCGCCTAACCGCCCACCCCTCCCTGGGTCGCCACCGGAGACCGGACGGCCGGCGGAACCTCTCGGCGGCGCTCTCCCATGAGTCGGGACCGCAGCATCTCCCCGCCAGTCGCCCACCGCTCCTGGGAGCCGCTGGGCTTGTACACCGCAATCCTCCCGGGACAGCAGCTGTGACCGGACACCCCCCCTACACACACCACCACCACCACCACCTGGCCTCCCAGTGCAGATTTCGAGGCAGCTCTCTAGAAACTCGCTCTAAAGACGGAACCGCCACAGCACTCAAGTACGTATGGGATGAGTCCAGCTTTATTTTTTTAAAGGCCGGGATGAGAGGAGGGGCGGGGGGGACTTGCTTGAAAGTTGGCGCGCTGGGAAGCGTCGCTCCCGAAATGGATAACTTTTGAGTGTGGGGGTCCACCACACACACACACACACACACACACGCACGCACACACGCACACATACACACTCGCGCACACACGCACGCGCCCCCCCCCATCTTATTCCCGCTTTATTTAGCTTTGCTTTGCCAAAGCGATCGGTGGTGGGCTCTGATGGGAAACTTTTCCCCGGTGAGTGGGGCCTTCGGGGACTCTGGAGCTTGTGGGATTCCTCTCCCCACCCCCGTAGAGGCGAAAAAACCTCTAACAAAGAGGAGGACGGGGATTTGCGCTGAAGCAGTTCCAGCGATGTAATTCAGGGTATTTCGGCTCTAGTTGTCATGGTAATGATGCTCTCGGCGGCGGCGGCGGCGGCGGCGGCAGGGAGTTGCAAGCCGGGGTGATGAACGGCTGTAATTTTCCTGCGTTTTAAGTAGGATTGGAAGTAGGGGCTTTGGTGGGTCCGAGTGCAATGTACCTGAATGGTGGAAGGGAACTGGTTGTCAGGAAGAAAGCTTGAGACTGTGGGGTGGGCTGGAGGAGGGGGGAGGCTTGGGGAGGAGGGGGAGGAGAGGTCTTGGACAGCAGTGGCTAGAGTTTACAGAGAAGCCCGGGAGATCTCGGGAAAGAGGTCCTAATTGTAGGAATGTGGCTTGTTGTATTGAAATGAGCCTGGGGCTCCGCGAGGCACGTCTGCCTGGCGTCGCCGCCCGGCCGGTTTAACACTTGTCTCTTTGGAGGTAATCGGGTTGTAATTGCTGACTCGCGCGCCCCGGCACGCGTGGGGACGGTGTCCCTTCTCCTGCGGAGGGCTTGGTGTTACGGTGTGGGAAGGACAGAGTTTACTTCTCACGGATAGAATTCGCGCTTTTGGAGGAAGTTTGCCCGGCGTGTTTTTCCTTAACTCTACCGTAGAAATGAAAGTTCTCGGTGGCGAGAGGAGAGCGGGCCTGCCGAGCGCAGCCTGCCTGCCTAGACTGGCTTCCAAAGAAAGGCACCTCTCAAACCTGTTGGAATCTTCGGGCCGTCGGAGGGAGGAAGCTCTCGGCCCCTTGATTTCCAAGAACGTTCTTGGAGGTTGCCTTGTGTTGATGCCCCCCTAGATTACCTAAGAATTGCTGGCCAGGAGTTGCGTGATTGGAAATCTCTACCAGCTGCTATCGCAGGATTTGGGGGGGTGGGAGGGGGGATGCAGGGAGGAAGAGAGGTGCGGGGCAGTCCTTCCAGCGCGAACCCAATCCTAGATCTCCCCTCCCCACCACTGAGAAGTGTTTTGTTTTTGTTTTTTAAATAGAACCGGACTGGATGGGGGAAATAGAATAGCTGCCCAACGCGGATCGTGGGCACAATGAATGAAAGTACTTTATTCGAGTTATTGTAGCGGAACACGATGCGCTGTAACGTGACTCTCAAAGACTCCCCCCAACCCCCACCCGCATCCCACCCGGGCCTCGCTTCTCCCAAGCAAATCCCGCACCTCTTTCCCCGGGACCCTGCGCGCGCGCTCACAGAAATTCTCCCCGCGGTTTGTCTAGTCTCCCGAGGTCTTTCTGCGAATCTGCCTTCTCCCGGGCTGTCCGCGTCTGCTCCATGCCTCTTGCCCCCGCCCAACCTCCGCCCCCACTCATCACGGATGGAAACTCCGCGCCGGAGCCCGGGTCACAATGGTGTGTTTCACGGTTTCCTCCACACACTTCACCACCGGGAGGGGAACACGGGGGTGTTCCTTTCGTCTGCCCACGAGAAAGAAAGGGGCTTTGACAGAGGTAGTTATTTCTTCCTAATTTACAACCCCAAGGCTCTGTGCCCCGGACCCCGGCGGCCGCGAACCGCAGCAGCAGAACGTGTTTCCAGGCGCAGAGCCTTTGCCTAGGTAACCGGCGATTTGGGGAGGGGTGGAAGGGGGAGAGGTGAGGTGGGGGGGGGGGGGGGGAGAGAGAGAGAAAGAGAGAGAGAGAGATGGGGCGCTCGGTTGGGGCGGTAGGAAGAGAGATCCCCGGAAAACGCTGGGTTTCTGGACAGAAACCCCTTCCGTGGGGACACGAGACCCGCGCCCACGGGAGTTCATAAGAAGCCTCACCTTAGAAAAAGACTCTGCTTGTAAGGTGCCTCGGGAGAGGCAGGGCTGCAGACACCCACAGTGGGAGGGGGGTGAGGACGATGGCTGGAAGACCCCCCACTTTTGAAGATGCGAGGAGATGAGTCTATGTTCTTGCGGTGGGAAGATCTACTTGGGCCAGCGCTACAGTTTTCTGTGGGAGCAGCTTGGGTTGGGGGACGGAGGGGAGGAGGGTGACAAGGGAATCCCCCAATTTCCTAGTGGTGGAGGGTTCCCAGGACCTGGTAGCTGGGAGCCTCTTTTTTTTTTTTTCTTTTACTACAAGCCAGAGCCAGACACCGGAGTCACAGGAGAGGAAACTTACATGACCTGCTCTCCAGCGCCTTGGAGAGGTTTTGTTGTTGGCTTTGGGATTTTTTATTATTGCTATTATGATTTCTTCCATCCAGTTCCTCCCCTTCGAACTGTGCCCACCCGGAGCAAAGGGGGCGCCATAGGCCATTCTTTGGGGCAATCAGATCCTTTCCCCTGGCCAGCCCAGCAGCGTTTTCAGCTGCAAAGTTTCGTTAGGGCTGTGTGCTGAGACCCTGGCTGGGCGAGCTGCTCCCGGCGACCCCCCCGGGATGCGCCCCTTCAAAGCCACCGGTGCCCGGTAGCCTCAAAGCCGCCCCACCCTGGAGGACCCCGCCTGCCGAGGGCAGGGAACCTTCCTCAGCCCCACCAGTCGGGGACGCGCCGGCTGCCTCCGCGCCGGTTCCAGCGCGGCTGCTGGCTGGCCTTCTTTCCACTTGTGCCCTTTTGTTTGTTTGACCCTTGGCCCCTGAAACTCGCGGCTAATAGAAGTGAAGCTCCATTAGCATTTAGAATGAAAAGCGCGGACTTTCTTAATTCCTAGAGGCATTCACGCATTCGTTCCAGCCCTGATGCATTTCCTATGCAACGTGTAAAATTCGTATTCGAGGGGTGGGGTGAGGGGTAGAGTTGGAAAATAGCCTATGTTCCGCTCGTGCACACCCACGGACTCCCAAATTCCGGCTGAAATGGGTCCCTCAAGTGTTCACTTTTATTTGGTTGGGGTTCCCCCCCGGATTTTGAGGGCTCGGAACTAATCATGGGGGGCAGAGATTAATTTGCGGGCGACGACAGGCTGCGGGGGTTTTCTCAGATCGCGTGCCACAAAGCCTCGGAGCAGTGGGCTCAGCCTTCCTTCTGCTTTCCCCAAGACAATGTGACGCTTCCTGCCCTGGGATTCTGGGACCCCTTAAGCACCTTTCCTTCACCTTAAGAGTATCCTTTGCAATAATTATCATAATAATTTTAAACCCTTTTCAACCGGCTCCCGTACCGTCCTCCCCACCCACCCACCCACACGCACTCTCCATTTGCCCAGCAAAAGGGATCAGCGACCCAGCCTGGTCTCACCGCCCATGTGTGTTTTCTCCTTCTCGATGCCTGCAGAACCCACTGCGGGAGAACGCAGCCCGGCAAGCCCGGGCCCTGAGCCTGGACCCTCTGCAGAGCCTGGCAGCACCAACTCGCCTCGCGGGACGTCTCCTCCTCCTACACTCTCAGCCTCTGCTGGAGAGACCCCCAGCCCCACCATTCAGCGCACAAGATATCCTCCAGGTAGGTTTGAAAGCAGGACACCTTAACCTTCAGGAGCCAGGGAGAAGTGGGTGGGAGAACCACACACTCAGCAGGCAGGCTGGTCAACTTGCCCAGTGCCAACTCAGCGGCTGCTGGCCCTGTATTTCACAGCGCAGGTGGCTTCCATGCACGAAGCTCCTCTGTATACCACACCCTGTTGCTACCAAATGGAGCAGCCAGATAAAAACTAAGTGCTGCATTTCTCAAAATTACCTTTTTCCTAAGAAAATTTGCAAATATTCCAGTAGCTTAGGATCTTGTATACATTTTCATGTCTTAATTTTCACTCTCCTCTTATATCTAGTATATTGGTTCAAGATGTATAGGATTACTTAGAGCACTAAAGAGCATTTGTGTTTATATAAAATCAAAATCACTTGGGTGATGAAGTTTGAATGGTTGAGCTTCGAGGGAAAGGGGGAACATAATTGAACCAAAAGCCAATGCATAAATAGAAGTTTGGCAAAAAAAAAAAAAAAGAGAAGGCCCAAACCTGGTAGTTTGCACCACCTCCTTAAAAATATTACTAAGTGTTAGGCCTGTGTAGGCACCAGAAATATATGCAGACCAATTGAACAGAGTCCCCGAAAGCTCATCATCTTCCAGCTGGAAACTTCAGAAAGACACAAAAGAAATCAGTAGTGAATGACAGTAAAGACAGAAAAGACCAAGGGAGAAATCCCAGAGGCACTGAAGGGAGGGGAGAGGATGGAAGAGCAGTGTTCTTTCTATTAAATGATTAGCTTTTCATTTCATCCCAACAAACTGGACACTAAGATAAGTAACCCTCAACTTCAGATTAGTTCGTATGTATTTAAGAGCCTTTCTTGAAAAAAGACAGGCCTGAACTAGCCTCTCTCTTTCTCTCTCTCCCTCCTTCTCTTTCTCCCCCCCCCCTCTGTCTCTGTCTCTCTCTTCATCACTGCTTTTGCCAACAGGCCCTCCTCACCTCTTTTCAAGTCAAGATTGCATCCCATACCCGCATGACTCAATCAGATTTGGAAATGTGGGTAAGAGAACGATGTCAAAGGAAATGTGAAGAATTCACTTTTCTATTAGTCACACCTTTTACATCAGACACTCCAAACAGACCGGAAGTACCTAGTTTTCCTTTGGCTCAGAAAAACCAACCACCAGAAACTGCCCATTTTACCACTTCTATTTAACTATGAAGGAAAGTCATTAGATAGATCACTCACTAGCATCAATAATTCTCAGAACCTTTTCACCCAGTTCCTCTCTGAACAGTAGTAGTCAGCTTGGATACCAGTCTCTGGGGCTCCATGTAGTCAAACTAGCAGAGAAAGCAAATCTGTTCCAAAATTGCTTTCTTCTTTTCTATGGAACTAATTCTTTGATCATATGAAAATACCTACTTACTTGCCTATTATGAGTGAGTGTTGTCATAAAACAGCCACTGATAGCTTATAAGTCCAAATTAGGAAACATATATGTGTGTGTGTGTGTGTGTGTGTGTGTGTGTGTGTGTGTGTG
>NW_012267283.1:9547531-9599619 GCF_000151885.1 Dipodomys ordii | reverse complement strand
TGCGCTCGAGGGCCACCCGTACGGGCTGCCGCTGGCCAAGAGGCCGGCCACGCTGGCCTTCTCCCCGCTGGGCCTCACGACGTCCCCCACGGCGTCCAGCCTGCTGGGAGAGAGCCCCAGTTTGCCATCGCCGCCCAACAGGAGCTCGTCGTCCGGGGAGGGCACGTGCGCCGTGTGCGGGGACAACGCGGCCTGCCAGCATTATGGGGTCCGCACCTGCGAGGGCTGCAAGGGCTTCTTTAAGGTGAGTTGCATGCCCACCTTGGACGGCCCCCCTCCTCTCCCCTCGGCAGCCAGCCCTGTGCTGAAACACACATCCAGGCGGGTGCCCTTCTCCTGAGAGGTGACGGTCAATCACTTCCAGGGGCCTGTGTATAAGAAGTCTGCCCAGGTGAACTTGAGGGCTCTCCTTCTGACCTTGAGATGACCTTAGGAGGGTCCCCCCCTCACCCCCAGCCTGGGGCAGAGCTTTCAGTAGATGCTCGGAATGATCTATGACTTTAACAATGCAAAACCCTCATGGCAGTACTGTCTGTCCATCTAGGCTGTCTGAGAGATAGGATCTGCAGAGCAAACTCGGGATCGCTGGATCTCACTTAATCCTCCCAGTAAGAAAGAGCTGGGACTCTTAGATAGACCTGAGATTGAGTAGATTGAATTTTGGTCACTCACCAGCTTTTTTTCTTTTTCTTTTTTTTATTCACAGTATCTGACAAGTAGAGAGATAGTGGTGGTCCTTGCTTCATAGATGAAGTGGAGGGTCTGAGCCAAAGCAGGGTGATTTAGACTGCCAAGGAGGAACACTTAGAGGCAAGAGGCTGCTCATGTTTGTGTGCACCCACCCAGTGCACATGCTTTTCATAGTTCTGCAGAAAGAGATTCAGGCAACTACCTGGCTCGATGCAGTCTGGGGCAATTTCTTCTGTAGAAAATAGATGTTGGAGCCTCACCAAGCCACTCTATTCTCTGACAACCTTCCCACACCTCTGAGCTACAGGTATTGCCAGATTTCAGCATTGGTTTGAAAGGACTAATTCTCCTTTGGTCTCATAGACCCACAGGAGAAACTCACACTGGGAAGGTCTTCATCCTCCCCATACACATGAGGAAGTGGAGCCTTAGGGTGCTCAGACCCAGGGCAAGCTTATGCTTGCCCAGTTTAACAGTTAGTGTAATGGGTCCAACTGGCTTGACTCTAGTGTTCAGTGCTCTCACCACCACTTTGAGGGTCAGGATTGGGCAGCTGTCTCCTTTTCTTGCTGTTCTGCCTTTTGTCATTCATTCTCAGACTGCTTTAGGCATTTCTGTACCACCTTCTTCACCCCAACCTACTGCCCCTTCATTGTTTCAGGCATTTGCAGACTCCACAAGTCATACAAGGAAACAAGATACTGATGGTAACTAGGATCAGATAGACCAAGAGTCTCTATGAGAGCCCTGTCCCTTTCCAATAACATGAGATTAGGCATGATACTTCTTACTAAGGCCTCAGTTTTCCTCTCAGTGTGTACACACACACACACACACACACACACACACACACACACACACACACACAAGCACTTTATAATCTTTTAGAGACCATGAACAGTACATTGTAGAATGAAAACTATATAGTGTTTGTAAAATTAATGTTGTGGGTAGGTATACACACCAACAAACGACAGTGAATTTTTTAAATTAATTCATTTTATATCATCACACTTTAGTTGTACACAGGGAGTTTTATTGTGACATTTCCACTCATGTAAGTAGTGTATCTCAGTCATCCTCCCTGTTCCCACCTCTTCTCCCGAACCTCCTCCCTCTCCTTAAAGCAATTGCAACAGTCATTTTTTATGTTAATTGAATTTTCTATTTAAATGGGAAAACAGTTTCTGGATGATTTTGCAGCACATTAAGTGCCCTACAGGTATGTCAGATTATGATGTTTTCAATGCAAAATCTTGGGTTGCATTGAACCTGAATGTTGGCCTTTTTTTCTGTTTTAACTATTTGTGCTCTTTTAGTTACTTTCAAGTAACTACATTGGTTTAGCAGGTGGATGTTACAGCATTCCAGTGGAAATGCTTAAGGGCAGTAAAACAGGCAGCAGAAAGGAAGAAAAGAAAGACACAAAGCTAGGAGAACTGTAATTAACCATCCCTCAAATAATTAAGGGTTCACCAAAAATATGGTGGAAACATATTCCAAACCTAGAAATATTCATGAAATATTTCCCCAGCAGCTTTTCCTTTTGCTTCAGTCATCCCTTGGAAAGAAATCTATACTTGAAATGGAGGGGGTAGGAAGAGAAGAACCTACCCCACAGATCTGTTAATTAAGGGAATGGGAGCAGGTTTTACCCAGTGGCTTTCTACCATTAAATTGAATTCTTTAAAAATGTGACATGAAGTGCAGTTAATGATGGGAATTCAGTGATTGAACCGTAACGATCTCTCCCTGTCCTTAAACTGTGCAGGCACACACAAATGTGGGGAAGGCTTCAGGTTATTGGGAAAATGTATACCTGAAACAAAATGCCAACAGCATTTAAATTGGTATATCGCCTTGAAGATAATGGCAAGGAATAGAGTGTTAGAAATGACTGCATGTTCAATGAAAGAGGGCTTCATTCAGGAAAAACAACTTCCTATCCTTACAGGCTGCTGAGAACTTAAATGCTGGAAACCTGAAGTCTGTATGTCTTGAAATTTTGCATTTTAGGCTGGGAAGACATGACTGAGATTTGACACATATATTACATTTTACATAAGCAATCCAGAAACTACATCCTAAAATGCAGTTACAAGAGGATACTGTCAAGATTGAAACAAGGGAATAAGGATGATGGGAAATAAAGGGTTCAAAGTAAACCCAGAATTTTGGACACAAAGTCCAAATTACCTACCTTTTTTTGTTGTTGTTGTTGTTTTGTTTTTGTTTTTCCCCCCTTTTATGTAGCCCAGATTTCCCAAATAAATTCTAACTTTCTTTCTATATGGGGTTGTATAGATCCAGGTAAATTTGAGCAATAAAAATGCATCCACTTGCACAAATGTTTTCAATTAAAAAGCAAGTATTCTTTTACATTTGGAGCATAAAATATGTTTAATTATCCTTCCATGTGTCACTTCCAAATCCTATGTGATTCTGAAAAATATGGGGTTATTTTTATATCCAAGCCCAAGTTTATATGTCTTTTACAATATGACTTGATTGGTTTTGCATCAATAGTCATTTATTAAACAACCTATTAATGGGAATATTCACTGAAAGTATATGACTTTCATATTTCTTTTTTTTCTGTTCTTATTTGCCTTTGAGGTTTTTCTTCCTTAGCTATGATAGTGATTTTTAGTGTCCAGTTTTAAGATTCTGTTTTCAAAGATCAAAAGTGGCTAGATTTCCATATTTATGCTTTAAAGATTAAATAAACTACATAGGTCAATGAAGTAAATTTCCTTTTGAATTGGAATATTATTCTTTACATGTTTAAGCATGATAAATCCTGATTCTTTTTTTATGATTTCATCTCTATTGGGTAACAAAGCCAGCTACTGCGATATTTGACTTACAATAGTGATAGCATGAGAAGTACATCTCAGATAATTCTGATTTTATTTTAATAAGGTCAGCAATAATCAGGGGAGTGAAACAAGTAGAAAATTGTTCCCAAAGGGATATTAAAAGTGGAGATAATCTAATCCTCCAAGGTATGATATGTTGACCTGGTAATTTCAGATATGATTTTATCATTCAGAGTTGGGTGTCTCATGAGACTTGCCTCAGAACAATCCAAGATGATTTTCATTGTCAGCAGCTAACACTAATAAAATTGTTTTTCCTGCAGGCTAGCGTGTTAGGAAATTAAATTTATCTAATTATACGAATTGCACTGTCGCTTTTCACATTGTAATTAAAATACATCTTGTCAGGTCTTACCTCTTTCCAGAAACTAGTAGTTGACTATCTCTGTATTGTCTTTTCTCAGAGAACGGTGCAGAAAAATGCAAAATATGTTTGCCTGGCAAATAAAAACTGCCCAGTAGACAAGAGACGTCGAAACCGATGTCAGTATTGTCGATTTCAGAAGTGTCTCAGTGTTGGGATGGTTAAAGAAGGTATGGATGTACTGCTTTTAACAGTTTGCTTTGTATGTTCTCAGATATCACTAACAACTGCTAATATTTACATCGTGGCATCACATTTTCTCAGTTTTTTTTCTTTCCAAGATTTTTATATGTTTACATTTTATGCTTCATATTTACATTTAAATATAATTGAAGACTACTTATTCTAATTTCTCAAAATCAGTAGAAAGCCTGTGTGCAATGCCTCTTGCTTCTATTGAATTCCTTACCAAATGTAAGTATGCAGTTTCAATTCACATTAGATTTTCATTAAGTATTACTCCAAACTTATGACCACTTTCAAACGATTGATCTCATTAATTGCCCAACTGTGTTTAGGTTCCTTGGTGTGATTTATGCCTATTCAAAACATAATCTTGAAACATGGTTTTCTTTTTCTCTCTCTGCATCAGTTGTTCGTACAGATAGTCTGAAAGGGAGAAGGGGTCGGCTGCCTTCCAAACCAAAGAGCCCACTACAGCAGGAACCTTCTCAGCCCTCTCCGCCTTCTCCTCCTATCTGTATGATGAATGCCCTCGTGCGAGCTTTAACAGACTCCACACCCAGAGACCTTGATTATTCCAGAGTAAGTTTTATGATGTCCTGCTTTCAAATGTATGAGCAGAATGTCTATTTGTGATAATAGCAATGAGAGTTGATGAGCTTTGTGCCTAACATTGTGCTAGACAGGTTTCATACCCTTTCTTATAGTTCTCATTTCATTTAGCAATTCAGTGCACCCATTATACCACATAACTTTTGCCTTATTGGTTCTCTAAATACCTTAACAAATGACCCTGACAGAGATGCACCTGTCATACCCATTATTGCAGGAATCTTGGTAGAGGTGCCAATGAAAATCTGCCCAGGTAAACTATAATCTGTAGATTCTCCCCTCCCCCTCCCCACATGCACGCATACACACACACACACAATCTAGACAAAGTGACTTCTAGGTTTTTTGTGTGTTTGTTTTATTTTCATATTGTGATCAAACCATTCGAGTGGACCTCAAGTTATCCTTAAGCAGTTTAGCCAATGGCATCCACATTGATTGGACCTGCTGCTTATTCAGAGGGATTAGACCATTGATGGAGAGGAGTAAGCTCTGGCCTTGACATCAGGGGTCTGTGGTGGAACACTGCTTCTGCTGCTCCCTGCCTGTGTCACCTGGCTCCGGCTCTTGGCTCTCTCACCCCTACAGTGGAGATGATTACAATATTTAACTCCAGAGGGGTATTTTGAACATCAGTCACAGGAATATGAACACATTTGGAAAAACCAGAAATGATCACTAGTGTTGTTATTTAACTCAACCAAAACATATCAACATCATTATTTCATACAGAATGTAGTGAAACATCACCATTTGAATTCTGCAAATTCCCACCCCCTGCCACACTTGAAAAACACAAAGAGCCATAAGAGAATTTTCTGAAAAATGTACAAATGTTATTCTAAGGCCACCATTCTAATCCTTTCTTAAAAGGGATTTCAAGAAGCAAATTTCTACTAAAACAATATAACTGAAGAGCATAGGGAAGGAGTAAAAATCATAATTACCATGCAGTGATATGTCGTGTGCTACATTGTTTCATTCATCCTTTAAAGAAGCACAGGTTGATGGGACTATTATCCTCACTGGAAGACAAGAAAACATAGTCACACATAAAGGGACCAGTGCAGAGGTAATAACTAGTGGGCAATGACAACCACATTTTGTTTTCACCATCTCTAGTCAGCATTTTAAGCTTCTGATTGACTGTGTGGCAATTGATATAAGTGCATCTTTGCTGTGTGCCCTCTTTTTAGGGTATGGTGTTGACAGCAATGATTGATATACTTGCTGTGATCCTCTTGTCCTCATACTCACCCTCATTATAGGCTGTGAAATCTCCTCTCTGCACCTGATCACAAGACTCCATGAGAAGCATAGTGGATTCTTAGCACCAAAGATTGAGGACTCTTATTCTGATTACAAGTAGTATCTCTTGACTACAGTCAGGTCTCAAATACTAGTGTAGCAGAATAATGCAGTGGTGAAGAGTGTTGGCTTTGGAAACCTGCAATCCTAGTGGAAAAGCCCCACACCACCACTTACTAGTAGGTGACTTTGAGCAATTGGGTAAACTGTTTGATGCCTCAGTTTCCACATCTGTGTCATAATATAATAATATCTACTTCCTGGAGTTGTTTGTGAGCATGAAACATACTAATATTTGTCAATGAGTTGACACTGTGTTCTGTATCTTATCTTTTTCCTTGCTTTTATGCCAATACTGGGGCTCAAACCCAGGGCCTCGTGCTCTTTCTTGCTTAGTATTTTTTGCTCAAAGTTGGTGCTGTACTACTTGATCCACAGCTCCTCTTCTGACTTTTTGCTGGCTAAAACAAGAGTCCTCAACCTTTCAGATTTGTCTTCTGAGAGTGGCTTGGAATTAGGATCCTTAGATCTCAGCCTCCCAAGCTGCTAGGATTACAGGCATGAATCACAAGCACCCAGCTGGTAGTTATCTTTATCAGACTTCCTTACTCTGCCAGTTGTTGAATGTGTTAATGAGCATGACTATCACACACATCAGGTACTGAGCAGCAGTTACACCATGAAGGTAAGCGTTACGTTTTCCACTGTACTGACAAAAGAAATTAACACTAGGCAAAGCTAAGGAGTCAACTTGCCCAAGATCATATAGCTAACTCACACCTGAATACAATCATGTGTCTGAGACATTATACCCAAAACCTGTGCTCCCTAATAACCAAAGCTCCATCACCTCACTTGTTTCAGTAAAAATGGGTGCTAGAATTCTCAAAGACTTTTGAGAATGAAAACTCTGCTCCCCGAAGTACCCTAGCCCCTGTCTATACAATCTAATAGCATTGATGAAGCTAGTAGACTGTGCCTTAGCTAGGGTCAGGCACACAATCTGACATTGTTGAGAGTATTTAACATCATTGTTGATGGTCAATCCAGAGAAGACTCCAAAAGAAATACCTTGTTCCCAAATTATCCAATTATCCGTTTTCTGCCTTAATTACACATTCAATGGCAGAGCCTCTCAGCACTTTGAGTTGTCCCAGCTGGGAACTGTCTCCACACTGAAAAATCAATCCAGTATGTTTGTTTGCCTCTGCACCATTCAGTCTGTTAGTCTAGTGTCATCCTCCTCATCAACAAACATTTATCCAATTTAATTGTTAGCTTTGTCCAAAATAGTGGATTGACCATGTCACAGTCTGGGTCACACTGATACTACCTTTGGGGCCTAGCTCCATTTTGCACAGCATATTTATTTTAATTGCATTGTTTTTGGAATCAGGTTGGACCTCATAGCTTGGGTTTTCCTGCTTTCAGATAGCTTTTCCAAATTATCCAGAAGTTGGACCCAAATCAACTAAATTAAAAGACTTTTTAAAAAATACAGTGAGTTTTTCATCAAAAACTTGGATGAAGGCACAGGAGCATGCTGATCACATTTGCAGATGACAGAAAGCTGGGAGGGATTGCTAATCTGATGGATGTCAGTATCAACATTCGGAGTGATCTCGACAGGTTGGAACAGGAAGGGCTGAAACCATCACGGAGAAAGTTAACAAAAATAAATGTGAAGCTCAGTATTCTAATTTTTTTTTTTAAAAAGGGAGAGCTTTGGCTTGTCAGTGGCTCATATTAAGAAGAAACTCAGGAGTTTATCCCATAGACACTCAATATTATCTGACTAAATTACCTGCAGCATTAGCAAGAGTATGGAACCAGAACCAAATTGCACATGCTTCCATAGACTCTGTCCCATCAGACCACCCTTCAAAGACAGAGTCCAGTTCCAAGATGGGATTTAAGAGGAACATAGATTCACTGTTCCTGGAAGCTTATAAGGGATGTTTGGAGAAAATGGAAATATATAGATCAGAAGAGAGATTTGGTGAAATTAGGTCACTCTTGCTCTATGGAAAAAAGAAAGAAAAAAGACTGTTGTTCCCCTTGGTAGATCTAGAACGATAAGGGAGGGGTGTCTCTTCTATTTCCATCTTGCTCTGAGAATAGGCTCTCTTAAGCCTCCTACCTATGGTAGGAGTGAGATCAGAAACACACGAAGTAATCAAGGAGAACATATATCGATTCTTCACCATGGGAAAGGTTATTGTAGATGGCAACAAGCCCTTCCTAATGTTAAGATTTTATAATCTTGAGGTTTTTGTCTTAAATGCAAGTTTTATATATGCACAAGATTGTACCTAGTTCAGTAACATGATATTTACCAAGATTAGGATTTGTTTTGTTGTCTATTAGAACAGGACAGAAATGGAAACAAAATGAATTTGAGTGCCTACTTTGAACCAGGCACCATCACATACATTTTTATAGAATCCCACGTAAGCCCCCAAGTCTTTGAAACATAATTTGTGATTTCAGTATTTTGTTTAAAGACTATCATTTATTGAGACAAAATTTTCATCATATTTTCTCTTAAAATTTTATACTTACCAATTCGTATAACTGGAAATGATCTTGAAATTACCCAACCTCTATGTGTTGAGAGGAGTAAATGAAGGCCTAATGGGGTCAGCTCACTTGCCTAAGGTCTGGTGGGGTGCTGGGATGAGCTCCAGATCACAGTAGTCAACGGTCAAGGTTTGAAACCAGCCCAGGCAGGAAAGCCCATAAGCCTCTTATTTCCAATTAACCACTAAAAGTCTGGAAGTGGAAATGTGACTCACGTGGTAGAGCACTAAGCCTCGAGCAAAAATGCTAGCCTTGAGCAAAAGAAGCTCAGGGACCAAGCCCTGAGTTCAAGTCCTAATGCTGGCATGCGTGCACGCGCACGCGCGCACACACACACACACACATGCACATATATCTATCTCTGTGTGTGTGTGTGTGTGTGTGTGTGTGTATTTGCCAGTCCTAGGGCTTGAACTCAGGGCATGGTCCCTGAGCTTCTTTTGCTCAAGTCTAGCACTCTACCACTTGAGCCACAGTGCCACTTCTGGCTTTTTCAGTTTATGTGGTACTGATGAATCGAACCCAGGGCTTCATGCATGCTAGGAAAGCACTCTACCACTAAATCACATTCCCATCCCCACTTATTATATTTTTAAGCATAATAATAGTTATAGACACTTGCTTTTCTAAAAGGCCAACCAAGTAGATACAATGAAAGACACTTCAGTTTTCATTTGTACCCACCTCATCCCACTCTACAGCAGTAACTAGTGTTAACATTTTAACATATATTCACAACATATATATGTAAATATGTATATTATTTTGCTAGTCCTACAGTTTGAACTCAGGATCTAGGGCACCATCCCTTAGCTTTTGTGCTCAAGGCTAGTGCTCTGGCACTTGAGCCACAGCTCCACTTCTGACTTTTTCCCCCGTTCTTAGTTAATTGAAGATAAGAATCTCACAGATTTTCCTGCCCAGGTTTTGAGCCATGATTCTCAGATCTCAGCCTCCTAGTAGCTATGATTATAGCTGTGAGCTACTAGTGCCCAGCTATATTTAAATAAATATTTGAAATAAGAATTTGCCCTGTCCAGTTTGAGTCAAGAGTGGATGAGCCAATACAATATATTTATGGGGCTGGATTTTCTCAGTACCTCAGATCAATAAGAGAAGGGGAAAATACTTGTCAGCGGGTGTGTTTTAATCTTCTTGTCACAGCATATGTGCCTGGAAGGTCGAAAGTACACAAGCGCCTCTCTCCCTGCCTGTGGGAAAGGAAAGAGATTTGTTCCAAGTCACAGAGGGAATGAATGTTTCACAAGGCCAGAACGAGTGCTCCTGAGCTCGTGATGCATTCCTGGCTCTGGGTCCTCCACTTCTCCTTTGGGCCAAACTTCTCTCCCTCAAAAATGAGCTCAGATCATTGTACATCAGTGCAGTCAAAACATGTCATGTTTGATTTGTTTCTCTTCAAAATGCTGCTATTCCCTGCCTCACAGTTGCTTTTAATTTAGTAATACAAGTATATATAGACATCGGGCTTGGCTTCAGTGCCTGCATAATTACTAATGAGAAAATATACTTAATATCCTCATTAGTTGGTCATTCCAAGTATTTTTTTTAGCACACTTGAGTGTTTTCTGATCATTGATGCCACTTAGTGTAGAAACAGACTGCAAATACAAGAAATGTTGCTCAGATAAAACCAAGCACCAACAAATGCCATTTGAATGTTAACAAGATACCCTATAAGCAGCAGTGTGGCAAACACATGTTAGACCTACAGAGTAAGCAGCATGAAGACTACAGAGCGATTTCATGAAGCTTCTGAGGAGATACTTTCTAACTGCCCTTAATTAATTCCAGTGATCTCTTTGATGGTTCTGACCCTTCTGGGGGCCACAGTTTCCTCATCAGAATAGTGATGAAATTGCATTAAATAGACACTTATGGTACCTTCTCTCCTTATCATTCCCTGGCCCTCTATGTGTTATACCTGCAAGAATTCCACCATGAGAACAGGTCTGCATCCCCTGGCTGTGGTATCAACATTGCCTCTATCCAAGTGCTATAATGTTTGCTGTAAATACAGATGTCTGAAACTGAGCACCATTGGCTCATGCCTGTAACCCTACTACTCAGGAGGCTGAGATCTGAGGACTGCCCAGGTAGGAAAGTCTGTGAGACTCTTATCTCCAATTAACCACCAAAAAAGCAGGAAGTGGTGATGTGGCTCAAGTGGTAGAATGCTAGCCTTGGACTTAAAAACTAATGCCTTGAGTTCAAGTCCCAGTACTATCACACACACACACACACACACACACACACATTCACACACACATATATACACACACACACATTCACACACACACACTTTCACACATACACACACTCGAACACACACACACAGATGTCTAGTCCACACCCAGACCTACTAAACCAGGAAGAAGGAGGCAGTCAGGAATCTATTTTAACAAGGGCCTCAGATCATCCATTGGCACACTAAGGCTAATAAACCTCCACTGTAATTTGATAATGACAATTTTACCTTGAATTTCCCAGTTTTTGTTGGAGTTGAGAAAGACTAAGCAATAAATTATGATGCAATTTTCTAGAAAGAAATATTAATTCATTGCACAAATATTTTTTGAATGGCCTTTGGGTGTCAGACACTATTCTGATACCATGGACACATTGATTGTTGAATAAAACTAATCTCTTGCCTTCAACTGCCAGTGAAAGAGAAAGAAAGTAAAATAACCTACAGTGCTGCCATTGGTGGCAGGATGGCGGTGTTCATTCTTAGGGATTTGGGGGGGAGTGGGGAAATAGAGAGATAGCAGATTACAAAAGAAGAAAATGGGGGGGGTGGCTATATTCATTGTCAATTCTTTTCACTGCCAATATTTTTAAATACTACTTTCTAAAGTGTAAAAACTGAAGAATATATATATATATATATATATAGTTTGACTCATAGAATGGTCACATCTAAAATTTTTAGAAATCTAAAAGATCCAGTGGAAGCAGGGGAGGGATTATACTAAAGGGAGAAATCTTTGACATATTTATCCAGGGCTGGAAGTGAGATAAATATTCAATTTCACTCTGCTATTAAAATATCACATGGCTCATTTACTAAGGCTGGTATTCCACCTTCAAATTGCTTACTTGTGGCTTTAGCCATGGCTGAAGTCTGGTTTGTACAGTTGCACTAGTGCCATATGAAACACACAGACCCATTGACGCTTAAATAATATTCACTGCTTTCATTTGCAGCTCTGGGTTACCCCAGGGCTTTGGAGAAATCTCTGTCATGCCTTGGCTGTCTGTGAGTGTAATATTGTATCTCAGGAAGGCCAGATGCTGATAGAACAAGAATCCTTAGAGACTACGAAGTTGTTTTTTTTTTTTTTTTAATTCTCATAGACAAGGAAAAAAATTGTTAAAAATCTTTCTGTATCTAACTGTGTTGAATGGGCATGACCGATAAGCAAATGTTTAGAGATTTTCTTTGGTGAACCCAAATCTGCCTTTCCTAGCAGCCAACAATAGTCAAGCCACCACTGCAGGATTGGGGGGGTCCCCAAACTGCTAGGCCAGGCAGAGAATCTGCCTACCTTTGTTCTGTTTCTTTAAATAGTAAGTTCCGCAGAAGAGCTGATCCTTGTCACCATCCCTGGATGCTGACCCACCAGCCAGCCACCCACAAGTTACTGGTGGCTCTGGTTGAATCCAGTTTGGCTCTAGAATGCTGGGCCTTCGACCAGAATCATTGCTAGTGAAGCCCAGAGGGTCTCTGACTGCAGGCTGACAAGCCAGGTCTGCCTGCCTTCCTCCTTGCTGGGCTGTCAGGGAGAAGCACACACATGGCTCAGGCAGGGACTTCCATTTCCAGATTCTGAAGGCATAAAATGTGAGCCCAGCAGGGGCTGAGGCCTACAGGGAACCCTGCCTTGTGTGAAAACTCTGTGCTCTGGTACCTTCTGAGTGAACACTGGAAAGAGAGCAATTGTCCAATTGTGAGGAGTGGTTTCAGGGAAGTCTGTGCAGCAGAGTGGAGTTGTTAGGTCTATTCCCAGGAGGAGTTTATATCCTTTTAGCCTTTCTCTCCCTACTTAGCTTAATTCTAGACAGTAACATCTAACTGTTACCTTACTGAAATCTTGCTATTTAGCCATATTTAGAGTTTTTGAGTGCAAGAGCTGGTAGGAATCGTAGGGATCAGCTAAGCCAGTGAATTCCTGTTTCAGAGACAGAAACAGACTCAGAGAGGTTAAACATAGACTCAATGCCTAAGCCTGGAGGGGAACTCCAGGTGCCGATACCTGGTTCAACATACCCATCCTCGACTCGATATCATCACATGTAACGTTCTCAGCTTTAATTTTTTTTAAATTGATTTAAAACTTCTTTTTATTCTCTGCGCCAGTCCTGAGACTGAACTCTGGATCTTGTACTCACTCATGGCTCACACTTCTGGTGTTTTGGGTTTGTTGTTTTTTGGTGTCGTGGTGGTTTGTTTTGTTTTGTTTTTCTGGTTTGGAATGGAGATCTCAGCTTTCAGGGTAGCTAAGATCGTAGATGTAAGCCACTGACACGAAGTGCTGTCAGCTTTTATGGGGGAGGGGATGAAGAGGGAAAGTGAGGGAGGTGTTCTGCCTTTACAGAGCATGTGGAATTACATTCATGAAAGAGAATTTTTTTTAATCCTCTTGACCTACTGTCCAGTTAAGAGTGTGATGAAAGAAAGGGGGTGGGGAGAGTCGGACGCAGCAGGGACATGTGACAGCTTTGAACATGCTTGGCCATGGAGCTGCCTTCTCTGGCCTTTGTTTTCATGGCCTCTGTCATTGCACAAAATCAAGGACTTCATAGAATCCTAGGTCCTTTGTGAAAGTGAAGGGAGCGGAGGAGCCAGGGCTCTAAACTGGACTCTCAATGCTATCGGGTCTTAGAAAATCAAGGTGAAAACTATAGCTTGTTGCAATCCAGTTTCTGTCCAAGACAAACAGAAGCTGCAGAGGGTCAGAACTCTTACCAGAGCTCATACTGCCAGTTGGTTAACTCATTCTCCAGGTCAGCCTCTTCCTATATGTTATTTGCCTTTAATCACTTCAACAACATCTAGAAGATTTTATTATCCCCCCTTCTCCATAGGAGAAAATGGAGGCTCAGAAAAACAAAAAGCAGTCTCTTGTTTCTCTTGTTTTCTCAAATAGGGGCCAGAATAAAAGTAGGCATAAAGTACCTAGCCTCCCTGACTGATGTTTCTTCCGTTACATCTTGATGCTTCCTGGAAAAACACAAAGCAAAGGCTAGACTCCGTGATGTCTAATATCTCCTTTCCTCATGCTTAGATAGTTTTACAATGAACACTTACCAGCTTATTGGCTAGTCCTTATCAGCTGTTTCTCTCCAACCTGATAGGCATTGTGGCACATCCGGGCTCTTCTGTGATTACTCTTTCATTGAAAAAATAGTCAACAATTGTTTATTGAGGGCATGTTATATAGCAATCACCATGTTATTGACAGAAGCATGGGACCAGAGAGTACCTACCTGGAGATTGTTCATCAGAATGGAGCAAATGTTTTCGAGAAGATCTCAAAAGCCATCTCCAGACACTAACTGGAAGCATAAACTTTGGTTTTTATGCTGGGGACTGAACACCAGGGCCTTATGCCTTACCTCATCAAGAGGTGTATGGCTTATAATCCCAAGGCCAGTTTAAGTCTTGACTTACCACTGCTTGTTATTTAACTCAGGAAAGTTTCTTAGCTTCTCTGAGCTTCACTTTCCTCACTTATATTAACAGGGATTTAAATCCTTTCCCCATGGGGATTCCCTCACAATAGGGTTACAAAGTCATTCTTAGTCTGGGCCTGGGCACTGTCCCTGCGTCTCTCTGTGCTCAAGGCTAGCACTCTACCACTTAAGCCACAGAGCCACTTCCGGCTTTTGCTGCATCTGTGGTACTGAAGAATCAAATCCAAGGGCTTCATGCATGCTAGACAAGCACTCTATCACTAAGAACATTCTCAGCCCTCATCCTTAGTCTTCATAATGCAAAGCAATGATTTTTGTGCATACATATGTATGTTTCTGCATAGCACTTAAATCTTTGTGTGCTGCATTGTCCCTTGATTATTATCTTGCAAGAACAGTCTCTCTGCCTAAAGTGGAATTTTTTTTTTCTTTGTCAGTAGTGGAGTTTGAACTCTGGGCCTGAGCTCTGTCCCTCAGCTTTTCAGCTCAAGGTGAGCGCTCTACCACTTGAGCTACAGCGCCGCTTCTGGTTTTCTGGTGGTTTATTGGAGATAAGAGTTTCACAGATTTTCCTGCCCAGGCTGGCTCTGAACCTCAATCCTCAGATCTAAGCCTTCTGAGTAGACATGATTTCAGGCGTGAGCCACCTGTGCCTGGCTTGAAGTGGAATTTTTTTTTTTCCTCCAGTGATTCAAGCAAACTTGTGGTTTGACCAGAATATCCAAAATCTGAGTAGAAACTTCATTCCTGGGAATACCATTCTAAAGCTGTGCTGTCCAGAAAAATCTTTCTACAGTGATTTCCAAATGCCTCTATAGCATGTTTATCTATTGAGTGCTTGAAATACGCTATAAAGTATATATAATGTGAAAGTGAATTTTCAGTGTTTCTTAATGTAAGTAGCCACAAGTCCTGAACCTGTTGGTACCTCACTGCCTGGATTTGGCCAGGAGATTCCCTGCCTCCCTTATCCTTTGATGGTTAGCTCACAGAAATCAATCAACAGCAAGCAAAAATCATTCTTTTCCCCTATTGGTTAAATTCTATGATTCTCCAATTGCACTGTACCTTAGGATCACCTAGAGGTCTTCATAAACCAAATCTGCTAAGCCCACTCTCAAGAGTTTTGATTAAGATGGCTTGAGTGGGACCTGAGAAGGTCATTTCTAGCACATTGCTGGCCTGGAAAGAACACATTGAGAAGCACTGGCTAAAGTAGCATCTTTTGGGGTTGGATGCCCTTGGGAATCCCCAGGGGAGCCTTTGGCATTCCCAATGGCCAAGCCTTCATTGGGAATCTCTGAGAGTAGAATCCAAACAAGAGTTTTCCTAAAGCTCCTCCAGATGATTGCAATGCACTGTCAAGGTGGAAACCACTGCACTGACAAAAACCTTAGTGCAGTTGTCTACTAAAAAATAATGGGAAATCACTTTATTTTATGTCACAGGACTATTGGGAGAATCACATGAGACTTGTCTATGAAAGATTTTCATAGACAGTGTCAGGATGTGGGCCCTGACTGTCTGGCAAGAGCCATCTACACATGATGATGATATTTCCATGGGACCAATAACCTTCCTGTCTGTGCTTTGCTTTCCAGTACTGCCCCACTGACCAGGCTTCTACAGGCACGGATGCTGAACATGTACAACAATTCTACAACCTGCTGACCGCCTCCATTGATGTATCCAGAAGCTGGGCAGAGAAGATTCCAGGATTTACTGATCTCCCCAAGGAAGATCAGACATTACTTATAGAATCAGCCTTTTTGGAGCTGTTCGTTCTTAGACTTTCCATCAGGTAAGTATGAGTATTTTATCTTCCTTCACTTCACCCCTTTCTTTAAAGGATTAACAGCCTTCATATTGTAACCAATTCCACAGGGTACAGTTTGCTCAAAAAGCAAATATGAACAAATATGTATGGTGACTCATGCTTGTGGTTCCAGCTACCTGGGAAGTGAAGGTAGAAGAATCATGGTTCAAGGCCAACCCAAGCAAAATTTATCAAGGACCTGTCTTAAAAAAAAAAAAGCTGTGTGTGGTGGCTTACATCTATAATCTCAGCTATGTGGAAGGCAGAGATAAGAGCATCCTGGTCTGAAGTCAGCCCCAAATAGAAACAAAAGAAAGAAAAAGAGAAAGGAAGGAAGGAAGGAAGGGAAGGAGGGAAAGGGAGGGAAAGAAAGAAAGAAAAAGAAAGAAAGAAAGAGAGAGAGAAAGAAAGAAAGAACAATAGCTGGGAGTATAGCTCAAGTGATATAGTTCCTGTCTAATAAGCACAGGTTCTGAGTTCAAGTCTCAGAACCAAAAAAAAAAGCAAATATGAAACACAATCAGACATTTAAAAAAATCAGTAGAGGGTAATGGAAAGAACATTGAGGTGGCAGTCAGAACTCCTAGTTTTTCACTAAGAGTTTTCACTAATCCTAGCTAGTCAGGAGGCTGAGATCTGAAGATTGTGGTTCAAAGCCAGCCCAGGCAAGAAAGTCTGTGAGACTTTTATCTCCAATTAACCACCAGAAAACCAGAATTGGAGTTGTGACTCAAAATGGTAGAGCACTAGCCTTGAGCAAAAGAGCTCAGGGACAGCACGTAGGCCCCAAGTTCAAGCCTCACAACCGACAACAACCATCACAACAAAAGAACTAGTTTTATTCCCATTTCTAATACAAATTTACTATAAGAAACTCTCTTCTTTATAAGACAAGGATGGGGTGAATTGAGGGAATCTCTAAACTCCCCGGCAGCTTCAATATTCTATGGCTCTGTGAAGAATCTTCTACCATATTCCCCAGGAATGTAGGGCACTATAATTACCATGTTACTCCATTTCATAAGTAACAGTCCATGTATATCCAATAGAACTCTGAAGACTTTCATCCTCTGGCATTTACTCCAAGAGAACAGTTCTGGACCAAATGATTTGGTCTAGCCCCATACAAAGAAGAAGTAATTTTTCAAAGAATTCAAACATGGGACCTAATCCCTCTCATAAATTGCACATGTAACCTTTAAACAAACAAACAAAGTGTATTAGTTTTTACACACAGTATTGTTTCCTTCTACCCTTCTTTAAATGATATATTTTTAGGACATTGAACTAACATTTCACCAAATATTATAGCAAAAACCATC
Source organism: Dipodomys ordii (assembly GCF_000151885.1). Taxonomy (NCBI): domain Eukaryota; kingdom Metazoa; phylum Chordata; class Mammalia; order Rodentia; family Heteromyidae; genus Dipodomys; species Dipodomys ordii. The sequence continues at coordinate 9,582,150 of NW_012267283.1, read as the reverse complement.
CTCTTTCTCTTCCTTACTACCCTCTCCACAATAGTTCCAGAAATTCCTCCTTAAACTACAGACTCCATGCCTTATTCCCTTTTATGTTTTGTAAGCTAGGGGAAAAGTCCAGAAATCTGAAGTTTTAATTGATGTTGTCTCAATGCTGATACCAGCAGATACTCTGATCCTCAGAGATCCATCTTTCAGCTCTGAGATTGGATCATTCTGTCTTGGGTATACCTGTGTCACAAAAATCAGTGGGAGGGACAAGTAGAGTGTCCATTGCTAGTTCAATGTCTAGCCAACCCAGTGGACACTAGAGCCCAGCAGCAATGTGACTGTCATCTACTAAGCATTCAGCAGAGGATTAAGTAGACAATAAGCTCCATGCAGGTGGACATCATTCCTGTCCTATTCACAAAGTTTTCTCTGGTACCTAGCTCCAGGAAGAACATAGAAAATACTTGCTGAGTGAAGGGATAAAGGAAGCACAAGGAAAGAGATACTACCTTGTGAATGCAATAGCCAAAATAGACAAATGGGTAGTAAGATATTTTAAAGTTAAAGGAAAACAGATTAAAGTAAGGACCCTATACAATTCAGAACTAGTTCCATTTACTCCTCTGGCATCCTCTTTCTAGGTACTGTGCTTTCAAATCCTTTCTTTTATTTAAGTCCCTCAGCCTTCTTAGTGGGTAGCATTTAATATTTCTGTGCTAGGAATAGATAAGGGGGATAAGGGAAAAGAAGTCCAGAGAGATTAAAGGAGTGTCCAGGGTCAAGCTGCCAGGTGAGGATGTCTAACAGGAGGTTCTGGGGTCCCTCTCATAAGGAAGAATGGGATGGTTATGTACATAAAAGAAACTATCCAGACAGGTTTAGAAATAGCCCTCCATTGCCCCACTGTTTGTAGTCATGAAAACAATACAAAATAAGGATTCATTTTTATGTTAACCCACTTTTTAGTTCATAATTGACTTCTGGTACTTGCATAGAGTTCATACCTTTTGTGAACAGTACAATGGTAGTGTCTAGCCTCTGCTTTTATCAGCCTTTGACATTTAAGAAAATAAGGGATTCCAGGTGCTGGTGGTTTATGCATATAATCCTAGCTACTCAGGAGGCTTCATGCCTATAATCCTAGCTACTCAGGAGGCTGAGATCTGAAGATCACAGTTCCGATGTCAGCACAAGCAGGAAAGTCTGCGGGACTCTTATCTCAACCATCATAAAACCAGAAATGGGGCTGTGGCCTAAATATTAGAGTGCTAACCTTGAGCAAAAAGAACTCAGGGACAGTATCCAGGCCCGGAGTTCAAGGCCCACAACTAAAAAAATAAAAATTTAAAAAAGAGCTGGGAATGTGGCTTAGTGGTAGAGTGCTTGCCTAGCATGCATGAAGCCCTGAACTACATATACAGAAAAAGCCGGAAGTGGCACTGGGCTCAAGTGGTAGAGTACTAACCTTGAGCAAAAGAAGCTTCAGGAACAGTGCCCAAGCCCTGAGTCCAAGCCCCAAGACTGGCAAAAAAGGGAAAAAGGAAAATGGGGCAGTCCTAACTCAAAAGCCCTTGAGTTCATTGCAGAGAGAGACAGTGCCCTGGGCTTCATCTCTGTGTTAAGTGCTTGTTCCTCATTGCTCTAATCAGCAACTGATTCAGCAATAAGACAGCAGGTGCCCGAGCCCCATCTTTACGCAGGCTGATCTTCCCCAAAGACATTAGCACAGCCAAGTGATACTGGTTGTTTATTCCTAAGAACACAGACCTGTTCATTGCAAACATCCAGCCATGCTTTATGGCAGCATATAAGCCCTGTGTGTGAGTGTTGGTGTGTTACGATAGCTATCATCAGATTAGTTAGATCAAATGGATCTGTTTAATGCATCTCCTCCTCCTTTACTCCCCAGGTCAAACACTGCTGAAGATAAGTTTGTGTTCTGCAATGGACTTGTCCTCCATCGACTTCAGTGCCTTCGTGGATTTGGGGAGTGGCTCGACTCCATTAAAGACTTTTCCTTAAATTTGCAGAGCCTGAACCTTGATATCCAAGCCTTAGCCTGCCTGTCTGCGCTGAGCATGATCACAGGTAAGCACCACCTGGCCAAAGCCAAAGCAATTGCATCTCCTTTTCCTCTTGTCCTGCATCAAAGGCCAGAATCATACACACCAGAAAAGGAGGGAAATGGCTGCCCTTCCCCCCTTCTCCACCCCTGAAATATGCTAAGTTTAATCTGATGTACAGATAGAGGCATGCATCTATAGCTTGTCATCATGAGCTTCTAGGAGAGGTGAGTCCAAGTCTATCATCACTTTCAACAACCTTACTATGTGAAAATCTAAGTCCACAGGAGCTCCCTTGACAGTTGGACTAGTCTTCCAAGGAAGATTCAGTTAACCACCCCATTCATGCAGGACATGGAAAGCAAGCTATCCCTGTTCCCAATCCTCACCTAGTAATCCAAAGTAAATAGAAACAACTACAGACATATAAAGACAAGGTGACTTACTAACTTTAGGAGATGGTTGAGGAAAATGGCTAGTGATAAAAAAAATGGCTGAACTTCATAGTTGTTAAAAGAATCAGAACCACAAAACATACTGTTTCTATATGATCCCATTCCCCCTTTAGACATCTCTCCTTTTCTGTCTTTTGTGAGATAATGGATCCCCAAGATCCATATTGGGCAGTAAGACCCAGATCCTTTTGCCCCTCATACGGGCAGAGTTACTTCTACAGTCAGACTGGGGTGGTGTGGGCACAAGAGAGGGTGGAGCTCTGGAAGAAGCTACCCAGACTTGTGGCTCATCCCTGTCCTTTTGGTCAGATTGAAGCACAACCTAGGCTGTTGCTTGAGGGTCAAGTTCCACTTGGTCATGCCCATGGCTGGAGGAAATGTTTTTTGGACAGAGGACAAGTGCATTTCCCGAGGCCTGAGTGCATCCTTTGGGACAAATGGTCCTTTCCTTCTGATACAGTACAGATGAGGGATGGTTTCTCCAAGCATTGGATACTGGGGTAGTTCATACATAAAACACAAAGTAAAGTAAATGCATGTGCTATATAGTTAGGAATGAGACACTAGGGTTGCTCTTTTGCCTTCTAAGTGGACTTTCATGTGGTCTTTGGTCCGGGGTTAAAAATTCGCTTCTTTTATTACAGCTGCCATGAATTCCAAGAGGGCTATTAATGAACCAAAAGCAAAGGCAGTTTCAAAGAGGGTGGATTCTATTTAGAGGACTTTGTGATGGCATATCGGAGCACCAGAAGAAAATAAGCATATTTAAGGCCCAAATGTATCACTCCAGCAGTACTGAAATAAAATTGATCCTTTAGCCCTATTTCATAATCACTTAGCTCTTCCTAGGACAGTTAAACATTCAAATCTGGAAAGCATGGAATTTAGTTCACTTTAAACAGACAAAAAATAAAACAAAAGCTAGAGCCAGCCTTGGCTTTCTGCAGAATCAACCAGCCCATGGCCATATCGCTATGGAAATGAGAATTGAGTCTAGTAATGAGCATGTTGTTGACCTGGGCACTGCACTACATGTCCCTAGGTTTTTAGAGATGATGACATACATTCCTGAAAGAGACAAATGTGCAAACGAATGTAAATGTTGCAGGACATTGAGGGCCACGTGGAGATTTAAGAGTAGAAACAAAGGACTGAGCATCCACAGGTGGGTGTTGGTCTTCTCAGAAAAGATTACAGGGGCTGGACGTGAATGAAAACAGAAAATAGTTGCAGGCTAAAATGGAATTTTGCTAGAATCATGGAAAAATTGAAGCTGACATCATTTTCAGGAAAGAAAACACTTAAAATTAGAGTGAGGGCAGATGCCTCACACTTGTTAACCCCAGTAAAGGGGTGGGGGTAGGAAGGGAAGAACATGAAGAACCAATCCTCCACACCTAGGCGAGATATGTGACATTTGTCTTGAAAGCTGAAGGCAACCATACCAACGTGTAGCCCAGGAGCACAATTAGGCTTGTTTTTTAAAAAGATCTACCCTGACTGCTGGTTTGAGGACAAATCAGGGCAGGAAACAGAGTAAGAGGAAAAAGGCTTTACGTCCACCAGTGAGAGAGCTGGGACTTAAGAGGAGGCTGGCTTTGGAGGCCTGTTATCTTTTTCCCCCTCTTTAAATGGGAACAAATGGACAGCTGAAAGAGTAGGCATTATGGGCAACAGACAGTCCTCACCTGGAGATGGGCAGCTCAGTACAGCACAGAGTAGGAAATGGGTGGTGCTAGTCTCTGTTTCCCACTTGCTGTGGGCTCTGTGGTCAGCACTGCTCAGCCGACTTCCCGTTTATGTGGGACTTGCTGGAAGAGGTAGAAACAGCACATACATTGGAATCCAGCTTCTCTTTATGAGTCCAGGGCCCTAGGTTTAACATGTATGTACTACTGAGTATTGTACTTCATATTCCCAAACCTCAGTTTGCACACCCATCATTTTGCAACAAGGATAACAGCATTCCTTCCATGAAGCAGCCATGTAGATTCAGAAAACTGTGTTTGTGAGTGATGTAGCCAAGGCTACAACAGAATAACCATTTGATCCACTCATGCTCCTTCTTGGAGTGATGATGACAGGCTCACACATACTCAGACATATCTGCCCATTCTCCTTGGAAACCTTGGGTGGTCCAGAATCCATCTGCATTGTGAGGAAACAGGTGGTTGCCTTTAGAAAGTAATATGCTTGATAGCTTATTTTCTTGCACACTTAAGAGGAAGGACTCAAAGGAGGATAGGATTGAAAAGTAATGAAACTATCCTTGCAACGGGCATAGTGATGCCCATTGGGTGCCCAGTGGGTGGTGTTTTAAAGTTTACTTCTTCCCTCCCTCCCTCCCTTTCTTCCCTGTCAATCCTAGGACTTGAACTCAGGACTTAGGCACTGTGCCTGAACTTCTTTTGCTTAAGACCTAACATTCTATCACTTGAGCCACAGTAGTGCTTCCAGCTTTTTTTTTTTTGTAATTTATTGGAGATAAGAATCTCATGAATTTTCCCACCCCAGCTGGCTTTGAACTGTCCTCAGCTCTAAGCCTCCTGGGTAGCTAGGATTACAGGTGTGTGCCCTGCTCTGCTTTAGGATTTTCCACATGGGACAGCTTCAGGTCCTGTCCTTACTCTTATCAGCCAGTTCAGAGCAGGCTCTTAAAGGTACTGAGGTTCTAACCCACAAGAAGAATATTCCACTGATCTCATTTCTGCATCTCACAGCACTGTCTTGGGAGACATTGTAAGAATGGTTGAAAGGATCAAAAGCATCAGGAAATGGCAAAAGAGGAAGGGAGGCCTGGGAAGCAGTGTACCCTGGGGTAGAGATACTCACTTTCATTTGAAAGTTGATTCCCATGAATGCTGGCTTTTACAAAATCTCCCTCATCATCAACAGTGCCTATGTAGCCAGGTGCTGGTACACCACGCCTGCAATCCTAAACTATTCAGGAGGCTGAGATCTGAGGCTTTCCATTCAAAGCCAGCCTAGGCAGGGAGATCCGTGAGACTCTTATCTCAATTAATCACCAAAAAGCTGGAAGTAGAGCTATGGCTCAAGTAGTAGAGCTCTAGCCTTGAGCAAAAAAGCTCTAGGACAGTGTCCAGGCCCTGAATTCAAGCCTCAAGACTGGCACATACAAATATATACAAAAGAGTGATTGTAGAATATCAGCTAGACTATTAGTAATAGAAAATTCATCCCCAAGGCCAGCCTTGGTGGTTCATACCTATAATCCCAGGAGGCAGAGATGGAAGGGTTGTGGTTGGAAATCAGCCCAGGCAAGGGAAACACTAGCAAGCCTTATCTAAAAAACAAACAAACCAAAAAGAAAAACAAGGTGGGCATGGTTCTTCATACCTATAATCCTAGCAAGGCTACATGCAGAGGTAGAAGGATCCAAGGGCAAAAGCTTGAGAGAGTGTTTGCTAGAGGACTTGAGTAACTACTATACTACAAATAGATAGATAGACAAATTTACCCCCAAATAATTGTCCTCTCTTAACAGGGATGAACTCATGAAAAGAGAATCCTAGAAGTTTAATCAATCTAAGTCCTGGCATGGTAGTACATACCTGTAATGACTGATAAGCAAGAGGTAAAAGTTTGAAGATCACAGTTGGAGACCAGTTTAAGAAAAAGCCTGCAAGAGCCATTGACAATCAATAGGCTGGTTATGGTGGTCCCAGCTATGCAGGAAAGATAGAAGAAGGGTAGAAGAAGATAAAAGGATAGTCTAAACCAGTTGGGGGGGGGGAGGATGTAGGACCTTAAATGAAAAACAACTAAAGAGAAAGAAGGGCTGGGAAGTGACTCAAGTGGTAGAAACCCCTGAGTTCAAACCCCAGTAGAAAATAAACTGGATAGTAACTGGTAGGTTAGCTCAACACAGCTTTCCCTTCCCCCCAGTTCTTTTCCTTCCTCCTTGTCCTCTCTCTAAGCCCTCATGAAAAACTAGGTGACAAGGTGGGGCAGGAAATGGTTTCTTTCAGATCACTCTCCCTTCCTACAGTCACAGGGAGTTCCCCATAGTTGTGGGTTTCATTTTTTTTTCTTTTGGTCTGCAGTTTATCTACCTAACCACTGCCTCTTACTAATGCTTTGTCTCTGAAGTGATGGATATGTTTTGCTTCTGATGAGATAACCATTGGGTTCGTATCTGGTTGCAATTAATTGTATTTAATAAACAAGAAGTCCTTTAAGTAGAAAGTTAGTGTAAACTTACCATCTTCTAAACATTTATTCACTAAATGAGTGCTAAAGGCCCCTGTATGGCTAGGCCCTATGGGAATGAGCTAGGTATGAATTCGGCTATCAGGAAGTACATCCTCAATCAGGAGGTTATATATAAGTATGATTTTAAAAAATGAACCCAATCTATGTGATTCATGCTCAGGCCCTTATAAGAGACAGAGTGTAGGAAAATCCAGGTAATTGCTAACTTTTGTGGGGTGAAGAAAAGTAAAAATGGTCATCAAGAACTTCTATGGTAGTAGCACGTAGATATGGAAAGATATATAGGACATTTCAGATCAAGGAAATAAGATAGTAAGGGTACACTCATAGGGGAAAAATGGGGGGGGAATCATGTGTAGTGGAGTTGCATTATGCATGTATTAATTCACATCACCATGAATAGAAAGAAGAAAAATTTGATTGTACATTCTAGAGCAAACATGACAGAGATCTCAATCCACTCTGGGACATCATTTCCCTGCCTCTAGAGGAGAGAGCTGAAAACAGAACTCTGTTCAGGGAAATCTAAAAGGTTTTCATAGAAACAATTGACTATCTGAGATATTTAGCATGACCTAACCCTAGAATAAAATGCATTTCCCACATAATAAAAGGGGAAGAAGAATTGGAAAGGTTGTTTTGGGTCTCGATGGCAAAGGGGACCTTGAATGTCTCAGTGTCATTTGTGAATGACACTGAAGGAATATTGCCCGGGGTTTCTTTTCCACATTCAGGTCGTCAAGTAAGACAATGACTCTTCTCTCTATAGTCATTTTTGTCTTTTTTTTTTTTCTGGTCTTATTGCAACACAACCTCTAAGACCAAAGAGGAGATAGGCAAGTAGAACCAGGAGCAGAAAATGCTAACAGTAACAGATGCCTGCTCCTGCCATGCCCTCCACCTGTCTTTCCACAACTCCCCTACTCACCTTAAGTGGCTACCTAGTTACTCTGTTTCTGTATCAAATATTACCATCGGCAACATTGGAAGCAAACTAAGTGTAAAACATGGAAGGAAGATATCGTTGGGGGAGAGGGGGCAGTTCCAACATTTGGAGATTGGAGATAGCAGTTTAAAAGTTTTGGTTAGTTTTGCTTTTAGTGGTACTGGGGATTGAACCTGGGGCCTTGTACTTACTAGGCAGGCACTCTATCACTTGGTGTCATGCCCCCCGACTTCTTTTTACATTGTTTTGTTGTTGTTTGTTTGTTTGGGGTGGGTCTTTATGTCCATATGGCCTGGGTTATAATCCTCCTCTACTTATACTTCCCTGTGTGGCTGGGATGACAGGCATGTACCACTGCACCCTATCATTGGTTGAGATAGAGTCTCATGAACTTACTTTTCTATCGCTTGACTGGTCTCGAACAGAGTGAAATCCTCTCCTATTTCTGCCTTCCAGATACCTAGGATTATCAGCTTGAGTCAATGCACTCTGCTGAATTTAAGTGGGTTTTTTTTGGGGGGGGTGTCCGGTAGTGGGTCCTGAACTCTGGGCCTGGGCGCTGTCCCTCAGCTCTTCAGCTCACGGCTAGCGCTCTACCACTTGAGCCACAGTGCCACTTCTGGCTTTTTTCTTTTTGCTTATGTGATGCTGAGAAATCAAACCCAGGGCCTCATGCATACACGGCAAGTGCTCTACCACTGAGCCACCTTCCGAGCCCTGAATTTAAGTTTTTAAACAGATCCCTTCTACCTCCTAGCTGAACATTTTTAGTAATTCTTTACTCTCTCTGAGTATCCATTTTCTCATTTATCTCAAGGATAATACCTTTATCTATTTTGGCTGCTAAACAAAAATTCTATAGGGTGTTAGAAATAACAGAAATGTATTGCTCACACTTCTGGAAGCTAGGAAGTCCCAAATCAAGGCACCCGCAGATCTTGTAGCTAGAGAGGTCTGGCTTTCTTCTTTGTAGGTTGTGCCTTTTTGCTATGCCTTGGTGTAGCAGAAGAGGCAAAGAAGCTCCCTCTGGCTTCTTTATAAAGGCAATAATCACATGCATGAGTGCTGTCCCTTATGACTGAACCAACTCCCCAAAGGCTCTGCCTTTAGTGCTCTCACATAGGATTAGGTTTCAGCACAAAAATCTGAGCAGATAATGACGTCTATTTGTAATTGATAAACATTGAATGAATTCATGCATACTTTTCAGAGAGGAAAAACATTTCAGACAAATCTTCACTGTTATTAATTCCTAAATGTCTATTCATCTTATACACTTTCAGGAAGAATTAGTTCTAAGAATCCATAAAAATTTTCATGCTTTCCTAAAATTGCATATATGTAGCACTTTAAGGAATTTCTTTGACTTCTTAAGGTCAGAGAGAACCTTTGTTCACATTGTTAATGGTTTGGTTTATTTTCCTTTAGTCGGGGGGGGGGTGGTTCATGTGTACACATGTACAACTAGTATTGGGTCTTGAACTCAGGACCTAGGTGCTGTTCTTTAGCCGTTTTGCTCAAGGCTAGCACTGTACCACATGAGCTATAGCTTTACTTCTGCGTTTTTGGTGGTTAATTAGAGATGAAAGTCTCATGGATTTCCTGCCTGGGCTGGCTTTGAACCTTGATCCTCATATCTCATCCTCTTGAGTTAGGATTACAAACAGGAGCCACTGATACTTGGCTTTCTTTAGTTTTTCAAAACACAAAAATCCATGTATTCCTTTTTCTTTCAACAAAATTGGGTTGGTGACACATGCACAGTCTCACAGTCTATTCTTACTTTTTTGTCCATGGACTGCATTCCAAATATTTTTCCATGTCACCATTTTCTGTGGAACTGAGTGATCCATCATTTGTTTTAAATGAACGTATTTACATATACTGAAGCTCATTCTAGGCATTTAGGATGTATATACACTGGTGTCCAACTAAAAGTATGAGGGCCAGGAGAATCTTATTCATCTTTAAAATTATTTTAGCACTTATAAGCCCTAGCATGTAGCAAATATTGGTTGAACTGAATGAGTTAATAGTGACTATCCAAATATCTCATAAATCAGGTAACTCTGAAACCATTATTTTTAGCCTATCATTGTTATTAGAAAACAGTCTGAACTCCTGAGAACTTCCTTGTTTCAATTCACATGAATTCAATAAAAAGTATTTTTGAGCATCTGCTCTTTGCCAGGCACACAGTCCCTTCCTCTCATAAAATCTATGGTCTTCTTGGAGAGACACACAGATACTTCCTCACAGGACAGTCACACTGAAACATGTACTATTACACCTCCCCACAGGCTTCTGACTGACTTGTGGCTTTAAACCTGTGTGGGCTCCATGTGTCTGGGGCTGCCTGTCAGTAAAGCACATGGCATATGTGTGACATGAGAAGGAGCAGCGACATGACTGCCCAGAGAAAGAGGTGGAACTCGGGACAGGAAGTCCTGTTTGGGGGTGTTCAGTTGCAAGCCCACGTCCCTTCCAAGAGCTGGGCTGGACTGCATTTTTTTTTTTTGTCTGAGTTGGCCTAAGACCTTCTCAAAAAGAGAAGCTACTTCTCTGACCTGATAGCTACTTGCCATCCCTCTCCTCACTCCCTACTTCCTGTCCTGAGGGAAGAGAATTTGATGTTTCTCTTGTGGGCCCCAAGGGGGCAGAACTCGGAATTATAAGATAACAAAATTTAGCTCAATAGAAGAAACTAAGACAGAACTACTTGAAATTGGAATGAGCTCCCTTGGGGAGTAAGTTCTTCTAGGCAGAAGTATCTGAAACCTGGAATAAACTGCCTTGGGGAGTGAGTTCCTGCCGTGAGGACTGAGGCTTACAAACAGACTGGATGAACCCTGGATCTTAGCATCTTAGCACTAGTATTGGCTGAGGCAGAGCGTTATACAGTTCATACATCACTGGACATCTTGTTAAGATGCTGATTCTGATGAGGTTGGGTCTGGGACAGGTCCTGAAACTCTGAATCTCTCTGAAACTCTAAAATCTCCCAGAGGAAGTTGATGCTGTTGGTCTGGAGTCTGTTCCTTGAGTAAGAAACCAGAGAACCTATTGATAATCTGGACATTCTGAAACTAATTATAGCTACTATTTTTAAATACTCAGTGCCAAGGGATCTGCATGATTATTTTTTATTAATGTTGGTTAGTAAATAAGTTTGGAAGTACCTGGGATGGATTTTAGTGATAAGAAAGCAGAGAGATCCATCAGAAGCTATTAAAAAAACTAGTAGTAGAATTTGAAAGTCTGGTTGAGAGGCAGTTGGTACTGAAAGGAAGACATAGATACAGAAACAGTGTAGGGCTGATAACTGAAGTTAATTTAAATTTGGGTTAATAATGGGTTAAATTAATTGATGGGCCACAGAAATACAATTCTTTGAATTTTTCATGAGGGGTGGGGAAGACTGCGATAGCATTGATAGCTGAACTCAGAGATGTGGCTGATTTGAAAGGGAAGATAACAGATTACATTTTAAATATAGAGGATATTTACAAATATTTATTCAATGCTTGCTATATACTAAGCATTATTCTAAAAACATGTTGTAACTCACTCAGTTCTTAAAAAGAAACAACTTAAAAAGAAACAATTCATGAGGCATCTACCACTATTAGCTTGATTTTAAAGATATGGAAAGAGATCCTAAGTCACCCAACTAATAAATAATAATAGAGCTAGGACATACAGGGAGGAGATCTGTTCCTGAAGCACCTGGTATGGAAGGCTTTTGAGGATGTTTTTGTTCATTTCACCATTATAAAGTTCATAACAACTCCACATGCATTTATTTAACCAGAGCCTCTAGTATTTAATCATTTTTTTCTATGTCCTCCATCCTCCATTTGTGTATTCATGTAACAGATGTGTGTTGGGTGTTGCTGATGTACTAGGCTTGGTGCTGGAAACACAATAGTGAGCAAATCCTCTCTGTTCCTCAGGAAACGTGCATCTCATGAAAGAGACAAGCAACTGTCCTATGAATATCAGATTTCAACCTCTCATGTCCTGCAAAGGGAAAGGTTAGAGTGCTATAGGAGAGATGATCAATACTGGAGGCAAAGAGAAAGAAGCTTCCTTTGAGACATATTGTATCGGAGATCCAAAGAAGGAATAGATCTTAACCCAGCTAAAGTGGGTAGAACATGAGCACAGATGTAAATGGCTGTGTTACACTTTCCTTCCCCCCTCCTCTGCCTCTTCCTGTCCTTTTACCTGTGATATCAGTTGCTCAAATGCTTTAGAAATCCAACTGCATCTTTAGATAGTGACCCTGTGTAGCTGTAACATTGCTAGACACGGAACAGGTACTCAATGAGTGTTTATTCAAAGAAGCGATTAGCCAGTGGTTAACCATTGGGCATGCAGAAAGTAGGGAGGATGTGAAAGGGAAGCCAGTGTATCTTGGGATGAGGAGAAACTTTCTGCTACGTTGAGATCTTTTCAAATGGCAGCTCTGATATCATATAAGTTTTTCTGATTTTGGTGAGAAAGTAATCAGCCACCTGCTAATTCTGACCTTGGACAAGTCACTTAACTTTTAGGCTTAGCCTTCATAGCTATTAATTAAAGGGGATAATTGTCTTGTCTAATTCACAGGGTGGTTGTAAGGGTGGGATAAAATAATTTAAATAACAGTGCTTACTATAAGGTATATCAAATACAGACTGAAATAATGAAACTCCCTGTATCAGCTGATGCCTGAAATTCTCTATAGACACCCCCAGTGGAGAATCTTCTCCTAGATGGGGATGTCAATCAAATGAATTAAATCCCTTCCAATTTATACATACAATGAATGTGACCTATATATCAATTACTTAACTATTTCTGTATGTTGTATTCTAAACTTTTGAACATATAATGCCTCAGTTAAAATTCTAAAGTACAGAGTATATGTTAGATTGATAATATTATATTCTGCGTATATTATACATATGTATATATAATACTTGTTTCGTTTAATGGCAGAGGAAGACCTTAAATGAAAATCTTCGAGGTATAATTGTCTAACAAAAGAGAAAAGCCGAATGTCTCATTCCCCTTAGAATTACAAACCCTTTGCAGCTCTGTTTGCCAAGCTGCAGGAGAAAGGGTAAGGGGAGGAGGGGGGGTTTCAATTAAATGTCAGTGATGGAGGTTTTAAGGATTTCAAATTACTGGTGAGGTCCCAGACTTTTGGTGGCTCCCTGGTGATCTGAAAATCTTGCTGGCTGCAGGCAGGAGTCTGCCCAAGACTACATTTTATCTTAGCTCCTTTGGAAAAGTAAAGAAACCACAAATCCAGTGGCTGTTCAAAACAACAAAGAAGGTTTGAGGTGTCTTTGGTGTCTAACAGGAGTGTCTCTGAATTCCTTAAGGAATTCCAGGCCTAGGGTTGATCCAGCTGGCAGGAGGTATCGATCTTCACTTGAATTCACTGAATAAATAATGGTTGCCATAGTTATTGAGCAGTCACAACTGGCTGCAGAGCAGAGAAAACTCTGCAGCCTCTTCTGTGAGTTTGGCCATGAGAAAGTCTGGCTGCCAGGTACCACAATCAACCCCCTCTGGAAAGGCAATGTGATGCTCCATTTCTTCCTTCCAGTGATGAATAAAGAATCTCGATTATCGTCCATAACATGAGGCCCTGAAAGCAAAGGAAAGCTTAAATTAATGACTGGGCATTTTATTCTTAGGAAAGCTTCTCTCCGTAGCTTGTGAAGCTAATTTGATATAGCTCCGTATTAATAGAATTCAGTAACCAGCAAGGTAGTGTTTGATCATATTACAGGTACTCCAGGGCTAATCAAAGGGCAAGCTCCCATCTTCTTGTGTTTTAACATTATTATATAAAACAGCACTAACCTGGCAATTTCAAAAGAAAGAAAAAAGTGTTATCAATCATTTTATAAATATTTTGTCTCCTCTCATTCTTCTGTATTTGAGGAACAGAATCACACTTAGATACTATTTAATATTCTGCTTTTTATTCAGTACTACAAGTAGCTTTCCGTATTATCTCACAGTCTTCATATTGTCCTTTTAGATGTCTGCAGAACCTTCCATTATATGGACATACCATTATTTTCTTAATGGGTCTCCTATTCTTCATCTCTTTATCTTTCCTAGTGTTTCTTTGTTTGATTTTTGTTTCAGGGAAGTTGGTAATAGATAACACAATACCAAATGTTCTCATGCATGCAGTGTCACTTTTCCCTTTGGATAAATTCCCAAGAGTGGGATTACTTGGTCAGAGGATATAAACGTTTTATAACTCTTGAAATTTACTGCCAGATTTGCAGCCTGCTTTCATGCTTTGGGGGGTGGGGAAGAGAATAAAACTTTAGGCAGAATACCACTGCAGGCAGGATCTTTTCCTGAAGTTCACCCTTGGGTGCTTCTGAGATAGAAATACAAGAGCTATGTGTTTAGTAAAGATAAACCAAAATGGACAATGTTGGCACCTGGGTTGATTAATGAGTAGTTTTCTAGAGAAGGCAAAATCACTCACTGCATAGGGTAGAAATTATGGGATGTTTTGCCTTTGTTTGATCTCACAGTTGTTAACCACTGGTAAAATGTCATCCATTGCACTGATTATCCCAGGGTATAGCAGATGACAGAATGACAGATGGCAAAATACTGTCATATAACACTGTTTACTTGAACCTGCCTGAGGCCCTGGGTTCGATTCCTCAGCACCACATAAGCAAAAAGAAAAAAGCCGGAAGTGGCGCTGTGGCTCAAGTGCTAGAATGCTAGCCTTGAGCTGAAGAGCTGAGGGACAGCACCCAGGCCCAGAGTTCAGGCCCCACGACCAGACCCCCCCCCCAAAAAAAGAAGAATATAGCAAAGACTTGTGTATCTACCACTCTATAATCCCCATTTCTCTATTCAGATATTGACCCTTAGTAAAATAGGTCACATAGATAGTAAGTTACAGACCAGAATTCAGATTTGCCTCCAACCCAGTACCCCTTTCTCTACAGACGATTTTCTTGGTTGACTTTTTTAAATACAGTTTAGCACATCAGATATGAAAAGAGACCTGAGAGGTCATTAAATCCAACCTCATTCATTGATAAAGTCAATGAATGTATTTGACAAGGTCAAATACAATTTAGCCAACCAGACATGGCTGGCTCACACCTATAATCCTAGCTACTAAAGAGGCTGACATCTGAGGATCACAATTCAAAGCCAGCCCTGGCAGAATAGTCCCTGAGACTCTCATCTCCAATAAACCACCAGAAATCTGGAAGTGGCACTGTGGCTCAAGTGGTAGAGCGCTATCTTTGAGCTGAAGAGCTGAGAGACAGCTCCCAGGCCCAGAGTTCAAGACCCATGACCACCACCACCACCAACAATAATAATACAATTAGCCTAGCTAAGGAGAATGTTCATTTCCTGGTTCTCAGCTCTCTTTCACTTGAGACAAGGAAAGAGAAAAAAAGTATCAATAATTGCTCCCTTTTTCTGATTTCAGGTAATTACATTTTGCTTTAGGAAAACAACTTTGCTAGCAAAAATATCTCCAACTAAGAAATGAAATCTAATAGAAATTGGGAATTCATTTCACAGTAGAAGGATATCATCTATTGCTCAAGAATTGTGACTTTGGCATGATTTCCTCTCATAGACTGAGAAAGGAAAACGTTGAGAAACAGGTCAAGCTTTCCCTTCGAAAAAGAGACTTTGTGACCCACAGTCTAAAGGAGAGCAGAATGGTTTGTGTTGAATGTCTGCAAGAACAAGACACGTTTTCTTTCAAGATAGGTTTCCAGTCTCAGCTCTTAGCAACTGTAGGTTGGGAAGAATCACTCAACCTTATATACCATGAATATACCACGAATATTTTTTTTTCTTTTTCCAGGACTGAGGACTGAACCCAGGGCCTTGTGCTCACCAGGAGGGCGCCCTTCTGCTGAGCTAAACCCCTAGCCCCACAAATATTTTTTCTTTTTCTTTTTACTGTGAAAATACCGTACAGAGGGGTTACAATTACATGGGCAAGATAATGAGTACATTTCTTATCAAGCATTGTTGCCTCCTCCTTTGTTTCCCCTTCTCATCTCCCCCCTTCCCCCCCACGCCAAAGTTGTTAAGTTCGTTTTCGACATAACCACTTGTACATCTCATTGTTGCAATGGGTCCACCCGTATCCCTATTTAAACAATTTGTTTTTGCCCTTCCTCTCCACAAATTATACCAACATCAAATGCTGTGAGAGCAGGGGTTATACCATGGGGGAGGGACATACAAAGCAACAAAGAAATATCTTATAAATATGTTAGAAACAATCACATGAAAAAAAAACATTTGAATACTTACCTTGGGGTTCATTTCACCTAACATCAACTTATCTGACCGTTTCTGCTTGTCTTAGACATATACTAGTTATTGCAAATAAGGGAAACTATGGGACCTATGTTTCTTTGGGCCTGGCTTACTTCACTTAATATAATTTTTTCCAAGTCTTTCCATTTCCTAACAAATAGGGAAATATCATTCTTTCTGATGGAGGCATAGAATTCCATTGTGTATATATACCACATTTTCTTGATCCATCACGAATTTTTAAAATGAGGATGCTCTTATATATTGTCTTATACAAGTGGTATTCATGTCTTTCCACAGCATAAAAGGCCTGCACCTCCTCCTTTCCTCTGTGACTTTTCCATCTCCACAGCAGGACGACAATGTGTTTTTGTAGAGAATCAGGTGTAGGTCAATAGGTGTTTCAAGGAGAGAAACAAAACAAGGAAAAGAAAAGCTGGATTCTTCCCAATGCTGATCAGCGTGAAAACATAAGAATACACTTTGGGTGTTAGCAACTAGAGCATGCAGCCTCCCTACCTTCTTCAAGTGGAGTCTGTAAGGAGGGGTCATTAATTCACTAGCCCGGATGCGTTTCCATGTCACTCTGGATGAAAGTTGTCTAATGACAGGGCTTTTGTAAAGCTTGGCAGGATCATGTGTGCACAAGAATGTGTTCCGTGCAACTGTGTGCCAGGGACTGTTTGCCTCCCACGTGGTGTTAACCTAAGTTCAGAAACACTGACCTGGATCTGATCAGTGTCATCATCTCCTAAGGAAACTGAGGCTTACAAGGGTACACAACAAGTTAAATGGCAGGTCTGGGATTCATTCTACCTCTCAGCAGGGTGCTTTGATTATATACTGTCCTCCATTGGCAGGAAAAGACACAGACATTGATAAGGGGTTCCAAGTGTCTTTAGATCTGCCTCCTAACCGTGTCCTTTATTATTATTCTTTTTAAACCTTCTGCAGAACGACATGGGTTAAAAGAACCAAAGAGAGTGGAGGAGCTATGCAACAAGATCACAAGCAGCTTAAAAGACCACCAGAGTAAAGGACAGGCTCTGGAGCCCACCGAGCCCAAGGTTCTGCGTGTGCTGGTAGAACTGAGGAAGATCTGCACCCAGGGCCTCCAGCGCATCTTCTACCTGAAGCTGGAGGATCTGGTGTCTCCGCCTTCCGTCATTGACAAGCTCTTCCTGGATACCCTACCTTTCTAAGTGGGAAACCACTTCTTTGCAGGCACCTGGGTTAATCAATCAAGGGATGGGTCTGGACACCAACTACTTTCTATCCTTTGTTCAGAGGAAACGCAGTTCCTGTAGAAAGCAAAGACTTTTTTTTTTTTTTTGGTCCTTTCTGGCACCTTTTCTTTACAACCTAAAGCCAGAAAACTTTCAGAGTATCGTGTTGGGATTGTGTTTTATATTTAGCCTTTGGGAGGGTGGGGTGGTAAGGGGGTATAATTCATGAAGGTTTTCTAAGAAATTGCTAACAAAGCACTTTTGGACTATGCTATCCCAGCAAAGAAAAAAAAAGATAATATAAGCGTTTAAAAAAAAACTTTCTGGGGAATACAATTATGGTTGCTTTGTATTTAAAAACAAGAACAGCCAAGGGTTGTTCGCCAGGGTAGGATGTGTCTTAAGATTAATCCCTTACAAGTACATACATTTCTGTATCAAGGGTGCATATGTGGTGCAGACAAGGCAGAAATTCCCTTTCCTTAATTTCTTTCTTCCTTGATTTTATTTTAACAAATGGTGAGAGATGGAAGATTACCTACAAATCAGACAAAGCAAAACAATAATGGCTGTTCGCTTCCATATACAAGTGCAATTTTTTAAAGTGCTGTCTTATTAAGTCTTGTTTATGAACTCTCCTTTATTTTATATGGGGGAAAAAAGGAAGACATGTAAATGACATTCTGATTTTCCTAGCAAAGGCTTGGTCTACCTGCCCTGTAGAATTCTTTGTAGGTAAGGCCCATCTAATAAGATTTGAAGGCCATTCTCAATAGAATTAGATCCCTGCTGACTCTCTAGGTGTTATGAATTGAGGAATCAAGACTGTAAAGTGAATAACATACAGTGGCTTTGGTTGTATTCTATTAACCTGGACAGCATTCTCTTGCTTTAGTCATAGAAACTTACTGATGGATGCATTTATTCAGAAGTCCAAGGTATGTTTGGTGAATCATCCAATTATTTGATCTTCAGCTGAGAAAAACATGCAAATAAGTAGGAACTGGGTCATACAGGGTAAGCACCAGGGAGGTGAAAAGGATTTATATATATATATATATAATTTAATTTTTGTTGTTGACAATTTTGGAGAGCAAGCAAGTCTTCTTTAAAAAAATAGTATTAATGTGAGTACTAGACAAGATTAGTAGGCTATGTTTCAACATTCCATGTTCGTACACACTTTTGTATGTTTATACTGTTAATGCCATATTACTATGAGATAATTTGTTGCATAGTGTCCTTATTTGTAAAAACATTTGTATGCACGTTATAATGTGATAGCTTTGCCTGTATTTATTGCAAGACCACCAGCTCCTGGAAGCTGAGTTACAGAATAATCAGATGGAGTGTTCACAGTGACTTGGATACACCAGTTAGAGATTAAGCAAAAAAAAAACACAAAAACCTATATATATATATAAAATATAGCAGGTTACATATATATTTATAAATGTGTCTTTTTATTAACCATTTGTACAATAAATGTCACTTCCTGTGCCGTTATTTTATGGTTCATTTGCAGTGACTTTTAAGGCAGTACTGTTTAGCACTTTGATATTAAAACTTTTGCTTATGTTTTGCTAAATTCGAATAATGTTTGAAGATTTTTAGGTCTAAAAGTCTTTATATTATATATTCTGTATCAAGTCAAAATATCTTTGGCCATTTTGCTAAGAAACAAACTTTGAATGTCAAACTGATGTCACAGTAGTTTTTGTTAGCTTTAAATCAGTTTTGCTTTAGTCTTTTTAAAAGAAAAAAATAACAAGACTATGCTGTTTATATTGTCATTAAATTATACAATCAAACAGATGCCAAATGAATTGCCTGATTGCTGCAAAGTATAACCCAGATAACAAATCATATCCTTTTTTTGCAAGAGTCATTCTGATATTTGATCATGTATTATGTTTGTGTGAGCATTTATGCAAGATTGTTATTTTTATATCAAGATGATAGGGTCTGGAATGTTAGCATGTTGAAACATTAGACTTGGAAGGGGCCTGGCTTGTCAACAAGTTCAACTTCTTGAAATTCAGCAAGGAAAAAACTAGGGCCTGTTGAAGAGTAGACTTATTCAAGGTCAAATGGTAACAAAATCAGGACTAAGACTTAATGCACCTTTCCATCTTCCTTTTTCCTTGCTGTATCTATAAGTCAATAGGCATTTAAACATAACCACTAATATTAACATTGTACCTGAAGATAACCATGAATAAAGTAGTACTTTTGCATTAATTTTTTGAGCTTATATGCAAACATAATAAACATTATTAAATATCAGGAAAGCTAACATTTTGTACAAGATAGCTTCAGACCGAATTCAAATTGAATTTGAATAAATTAGAAGTACTGTGCATACATAACCTTCTTGTGCACCATGAGTATTTGGAAAGTTAATCCTTGTTTTTGTCATGTCTGTAAAGGAAAATTGAAGCAAAACAAAAAACATAGCCCTAGGGAAATGCTGTCTCTTGATTTTTTTTTTCTGTCATCAGACTTCAGGAGAAGGACATTTTAGCAGTCCTACCTATTGGTTTGAAGGAATGAAGAAGCTTTTTAGCTATAGGTCCAGATTCAAGTGCTGAAAATAAAATTTAGAGCCAGTTTTCTTCTGTCTTCCATAGTTATTACAACTATGTGAGCCTCCCAAGTCCTCTATCAATTAAACTCTTCCTTTTTTTTTTGTCTTAATGTTGAAACGCAAGCATATACAGAGTGGATGACTACATTAGCTCAGAAGAGGACAAGCATTAAGGCAGGTGACTCTTCCCTTTGCAGGGAGAGCTCTCTTAGTGGGAACATGCCTTCTGTGGGCAGAAATCAGGAATCCACCAGCTGTTAACAGGGAGTGCCTTGCTTTTATTTCAGACAGCAGAGTTTCCCGAGTTCCTCTGCACCTCAAACAGCATTGCTCTTTTGTGTGTGTTAACCTGTGGTTTGAAAGAAATGCTCTTGTACATTAACAATGTAAATTTAAATGACTAAATTAAATTACATTTTACCAATGGCTACTGATGTGTGGAATGAGCATGCTTCATTTAACAGTTTTCTCTTGATCATTCATATCATACGATAGGTTGTGAGCTCTTTTAAACATATCCCAACATAGATTTTTTTAAAGGCCTGGTAAGCCTGAAAAGTTAATAGGCCTTCTGAATTGGAAATAGATTAAACTTCACTGATTGGAAAGAAGGACACTCTAAATTCAATAACCATTTATCGACTATTTCCTGGGGGCATGGCACTGCAGGAGGTCTGAGGACATGCAGACGTGCAGTTTACAAAACTATTTCTCTTCCAACTGTACATGGCATAAATGGATCTAACAATGTGTAGCCTAACAATAGTCTTCAGAGACATTAAGGATTCATAGAGGATTTATTTTATTTTACTTATTCATTAAGGATATTGTTTGTTAATCAAACTTTACCAGCAACAGAGTTGTAGTTCTCCCCAAGACTAGCCAGTGTGCTTGCCTTTTTGTTTAAGGTACTTTAGCTCCACTTCTGACTTTGGGCTGGTTAACTGGAGATAAGAGTCTCACACATTTTTCTGCTGGACCACCAATCCTGAGCTCTCAGCCTCCTGAGGAGCTAGAATGATAGGCAGGACCCACCAGGGCCTGGCTTAAAGCCTCTTTCTTGTAGGGAATACAACCAAGTTTTCTTCATCACTACCCCAAACATCATATATGCTCAGTTAGTGTGGTTTCTTTGCATGTCAATGGTTCAAAAGAAGAAATGAAAGAGCTCTGGTAATTGGGTTCCTCAGTTCATGCATCAGGTATTTTGGGAGACATCTAAGAACAATGTGTGGTCAAGCAGTCAGACTCTTCTGGTTCACAACAGAATTTTATCTCAGCTATAAATATGATTGGTCAGAAAAGAAGGAGAGATACTAGATCCCAGCTAGCAATTGAATTAAAACATAGCTGGCTTGCGATTGAATTTCTATAAGTTAAATGAGATATATGACGATAAACACAAGAAGCTAGCTCAATGTTAGTTTTTCTTGTGGTAAAATACACATTATACAAAATGTATAATCTTAACCATCTTGAAGTGTGCAGCTCAATAGTGCAAAGTGCAACCTCTGGAAGTTTTCATCGTGAAAAACTGAAATTATATCCATGAAACAACAATTCCCCATTCCTCTTTCACATAGGCCCTGACAACTGGATAGATACGTTCCATCACTAGGATTTTGACTATATGATTGGTCTTTGTGGCTGGTTTATTTAACTTAGTAGGTGTCAGAATATCTTTTTTTTTAAGGCTGAATAATATAGCACTGGACATATCCACCACATTTTACCTGTTCATTCATTAATGGTTACTTGGTTTCCTTGTACCTCTTGACTACTGTGAATAATACTACAATCAACATGGGTATTTAAACATGTCTTTTCTATTCTTTTGGCTAATTGTTGACTTTTAAGTTGATGTGTGATTTAAGTACTTTCCAATACTCTTGATTATATATGGGTTGTTGTTACTGTTGTTTGCCTTAGACACTGATTTCAGAGGATCCTTATTTTCTCCTCTCAGGAGGTACCTGGATTGTTCCATGAGCAAGTATGTTGATAAACCTTTGTTCTAGGGATAGACTAAAAATCTGAAAGGACCAAAACCTAGGAGGCTTAAAACTTGTCCAAATATTTTTCTTTGAAAAGGCCCAAGCAGTTGAAAAAAAAAATTTCATCAAGTGTCAAAGGAATGCTGTATTTCTGGCAGTTTAGGAGCCTGGTTTACTCCTGTCTTACTGCAAACATGTGAATAACAATTTGATATTAACACCATTCACCAGGAATAAAGTTCTTCAAGCAATGCTTCAAGAAGTTCTTTCTCAGAGTTACCTCTAGAAATGGGTAGCATTTATGGGAAATATTTTGGTCTGTGTGTGCGTGCGTGTGTGTGCGCGTGTGTACGTGTGTGTGCGTGTATACGTGTGTGTGCTGTGTGTATGCGTGTATACGTGCGTGTGTACGTGCGTGTGTGTGCTGTGTGTGCGCGTGTGTGCGTGTGTGTGTGATGTGTGTGCGCGTGTGTATGTGTGCACGCATGTGTGTGCGTGCATGTGTACGTGTGTACGTTTGTGTGCACATGTGTATGTGTGTGCGCATGTGTACGTGCATTTGCGTGTGTGTGCTGTGTGTGTGCGTGTGTACGTGTGTGTGTCTTATCGTCTCCATCTCAGTCTCACCTATTTCGTGGCTTCCTCAGTGGCTCCTAGAATAACCTTTCCATGCTCCTATCTGCTGCTGTGAGGCTGCCTACCCCCCACCCTGGGCCTTCAAGAGTATTCTAGCCTGGCGTTGATGGTTCACACCTGTAATCCTAGCTTCTCGGGAGGCTGAGATCTGAAGGTTATGGTTCAAAGCCAGCTGAGGCAGGAAACTTGGTGAGACTCTAATCTCCAATAAACCACTCAGAAAACTGGAAGTGGTGCTGTGTCTCAAGCAGTAGAGTGCTCACCCTGAGCTGAAGAGCTGAGGGATAGTGCCCAGGCTTAGAGTTCAAGCCCCACAACCTAAAAAAAAAAAAAAGTATTCTATTTGTTGGGAAGAACACAGAGTACCTATTATTACCCATAGTCTCATTTGATGCTCTCTACTTCCATCACTAATTTAAAAGTCACTGGGTCTGGGAGCCAGAGAGTTCTTGGTCTTATCAGAAAAAGAATCCAATGGCCAATAATATCAGAAGAGATTTAAGAAGAAACATGTATTAATGCAAAGCACAGCCACAGGGCATTCTCCAGTTTGAAAAGTAGGCAGGCGCAAGCAGTTCCAAAGATATCAAACTTCCATTGTAGACACGGCATGGTCAGTCCTAGAAAACTGAGTTAATGTTTCATTGACTTCTGGAGAACTGGGTCATGTGTCATTGACTTCTCCCATGTGCCCAGGGGAGTTCTTGCTCAGACTGGGGGCTGTCATTTCCCATGGGATATGGGAGAACGGGTCAGTAGGATCTTGCTGTATGTCACAAGTCATCGAGCTAATGTCGGCAGCCCAGGATATGATTCCTTATCAACATCCAAGTCATTGTTCTCAGCCATCAGGATTTTTAACTCAGGTATCACTTCCTAACTCAGGTTATCACTTCACAGATGGTGTAGTTATCCTGTCTAAAAGTGAGCAAAGAAGCTAGAATCCCGTAACATGTAGAATTTTACTCTTAGCCCCTAGTTCCTACTATAAACACAGGATCAGCTAACCTCAGCTCCTTGCTCATCAGCACATGCTAAGAACTATGTGGGCATGAGCCACTAGCAATGCTCATTTATCCTGTCTTTCTAATTCCCTGGACTCTCAGGCTCTCGCCATTTGCCCCTCACCATTCTGCCTTCATGTTTCTCAAACCTGGTTCCTCACCAACCTTTGAGCTACTGAGCCATGTAATAATGAGGTGTTGCTCCACGTTTGGCATCCCCACTAATGCTTCTCTCTCTAAACATGAATTTTCCCTGAGTGGACTCCCATCGTTTCACCTACCCTTCATTACTCTTTTCTGCTTCTAGCCATGATCCCAGTTTCCAGGGGATTTAAAACTTCTACACAGGTTCTTGAGTCAAAAGCTTCAAAATTGTCTTCCATTTGGACTAGGAAAACACCTCCCCTTCCCCTTCTGGCCAGTCACCAGACTCTCAGAGCCCACACCTGCCATACTTGAGATCTGTTTTCCTTGTCTCTGCACAGAGCTGCTACCATGCTTTCTACCTTTTGTTTCTAAACGCCTCTATCAATGGTCTCATGAGATTATGGTGGAGCAGGAACTAAGGGACATCTTATCAATCCTACTGTCTTAGCATCATGCCTTGTTCACATGTTTGCAATGATGCTGGGGTAAACCAAACTAGTACATTGCCAATAGTACAAGAGAATAGCAGTACAGTTATGTACAATACCTGATTCCTAAAAATAACTGTTATTGATTTCTCTGTATTTTCTGTATGTACTTGCTACCAATGTTTTGGAGTAATCTCCTTCTCCCTATATACGAAGTTTATTGTACAGCACTATGCATGTTAGGCCAGCAGCAGCCACACACCTCTCATATTTACTGTGTGTCCTGTTTGGATCAGAGCCATATGGAGTGGCTGACCTACACATCTGGATTTGTGTAAGTATGCTCAGTGATGTTTGCATAATCGACAAACCACCCACAGATTATTCCCAGAATGCATTGCTCTCACTAAGCAATCTGTGCACATGCGTGCACGTGAGTACACACTTACACACACACACAATCTTAATATGGCTGGTTTCATATTTTCTGGTCCATATAGAC
Source organism: Dipodomys ordii (assembly GCF_000151885.1). Taxonomy (NCBI): domain Eukaryota; kingdom Metazoa; phylum Chordata; class Mammalia; order Rodentia; family Heteromyidae; genus Dipodomys; species Dipodomys ordii. The sequence continues at coordinate 9,557,616 of NW_012267283.1, read as the reverse complement.
AAATTTAGAATTGTTTCCTTTTTCAGAAAAATAGCAATCCTTATATTGCACTTTTGTTTGTCAAATTGTCTAGATTTCACTAGAAATTAAAATAATATATTAAGAATATACAACTGATTGAAAAGGAAAAGAGAAAAAAATTCAAATATACAGACAAAAATGAAACACTTAAAAGCAAAAAGTAAGTACAAAATTATTTGTACAAAAGAATAATATAACATTTTAAACTTAAGCCACCCAATTAAAATACTCTCCAATTATATTTCCCTTTTCCTTCACTATTCCCAAGATTGGCTTATCGCTGCATACCTATGTACTACTGAAGAAATTATTGTTTAGATTTACATGTTTTTAATTTTACACTAGAAGTATCTTAGGGTATATAGTCTTCTGCAATTATTTTTCTTTGCTCAAAGCAACATTTGAGGTTTATCTACAATTTTGTTTGCTTGCTTGTTTTGTCAGTCATGGGGCTTGAACTCTGGGCCTAGGCCCTGTCCTTGGGATCTTCCGTTCAAGGCTAGCACTCTACCACTTGAGCTATGGCACTTTTGGTCTTCTGGTGGTTAATTGGAGATAAGAGTCTCACAGACTTTCCTGCCTGGGCTGATTTTGAGCCACAATCCTCAGATCTCAGCCTTCTGAGTAGCTAAGATTACAAGTGTGAGCCACCAGTGCCTGGCTTATCTGTGACTTTGTATAGCTCCATTGGTAAAGTTTCACAGCTTTAAAGTGCCTATCTCAGTACATTATAATTCTGTTCACTTTCCTGCCAATGGGTATTAAGGGTGTTTCTAAATTCTTTCTATTACAAGCAAGGAGTTGTGAACATTTTTGAATACATCTCATGAACATAGGTAAGATTCCTTGAGGTTGGTGGTCTTCTAAATTAGTCTGAGGCAGATAACTAGCATCATCTGAGACCTTTTTCTGGAAATGTAAGTTCTCAGGATCACCTTTGACCTACTGAGTAAGTGGGGAAGGACTTAGCAATCTGTGTTATAACAAGCTTTCCAAAAATCATAATGCGTGCTAAATTTTGAGGTTCACAACTGTGAGACTACCAAGAAGTATTTCTAGGTTAAGGGTTAAGAAAAATCATCTTCTGGGGCTGGGAAGGTGGCTCAGTGGTAGAGTGCTTGCCTTGCATGTATGAGGCCCTGGGTTCGATTCCTCAGCACCACATAAGCAAAAAGAAAAAAGCCGAAAGTGGTGCTGTGGCTCTGTGGTAGAGCGCTAGCCTTGAGCTGAAGAGCTGAGGGACAGCGCCCAGGCCTAGAGTTCAGGCCCCACAACCGGACCCCCCCCAAAAATCATCTTCTTCCCTAGTGATACCAATGTTCCTCAAAAAAAATGATTGTAACAGTTTCCATACCCACCAATAATGTGTGAGATTCTTACTGTTCTATTTCTTCTCCACCGTTTGAATTTAAAGAATGTTTTATTAAAACTAATCCAGTGGTTATAAAATAGCATCTTATTGTGCTTCATAATTAATTTTTTAGAGAACAAGTTAGTATGCTCAAACAATATATCCTTCTTACTTTTCAGAACAGTTCTTTCTTTTCCTTTCCAGCAGCCCCACTGCTGAGACAGCATAATTTTTTTTTTTTACCACCTTGAAGGCTAGAAATCTGTATTGTATGCTTTATATATTTCACCCTCTTCTAGCTGGCATTTGAGAGTAGCCTTGCCTTCTAGAGACAACATTGCTTGGAACCTTATGTATGAAAGAATTAGCTTGGGGAAGATTCAAAGGTAGTGTTATGGTAAGTGATAGGAGGATGACATATAAATGCATGACTGGGCTTAGAATCTATCTACACGGGGGGCTGGGAAGGTGGCTCCGTAGTAGAGGGTTTGCTTTGCATGCCTGAGGCCCTGGGTTCGATTCCTCAGCATCACATAAACAAAAAGAAAAAAGCCGGAAGTGGCACTGTGGCTCAAGTGGTAGAGCGCTAGCCTTGAGCTGAAGAGCTGAGGGACAGCGCCCAGGCCCAGAATTCAGACCCCACGACCGGACCCAAAAAAAAAAAAGTGAGAATCTATCTACACGGTATTGTAACCCCTATGTTAGCTAGGGCCTTCCCCCTTCGGATGCAGAGAAAGTTATCTTAAACATAGTGCAAAGATTTAACTCTGGCTTTGGGCTCCGGCTTCTGTTTGACCAGCTCTGTTGCTGGTATTAAGTCTGTTTCTGCTGTTGCTCTATAAGACTCAGATATTTTCCCTCATGAATCGTGGATAAGATTTTGTCAGATTCTACAAACCCATATTGAGTGAGAGTTGGTCACTCTTGACGATTTCCCCCCGATCTTCTCTATTATTTTATTTACCCTTCCATTAGGAACATGGGTGCCACCGTGGACCATGGAGGAAAAGGCAGCCCTTATGGGTAGTAGAATAACAAGTTGGAAGCAATTGGTTTTATGAAGAAGATCTACATCACCAGCTCTGGATTGCTTATAATTATACTTTTCATGAGAAAGAAATGAAATCCTTATTAAGTCACTGTTACTTTGAGTTTTTCCATGAACTCAGAGTTGAACTTTATACCAATTGGGACACATGGGGTACAGAAACACGGCTTCTCCACAGCACAGGGGAAAAGGAGTCAGACATATTAAGGACAATGACTCACTGTGAATCACTCATGTTTTCAAGACACCAAAAAGCACCAGATATATCCAAATCACTAATACTTCTGTCTTGTTTAGTCCTTGGTCCATTTAACTTTGGTAGGCCTTGTTTTATTTTGGTTTTCTTTTTTAGGGTCTTTTTGGCAGTACTGAGGTTTGAACTCAGGGTCTCATATTTGCTCAGCTGGTGTTTTACCACTTAAACTACACTTCAGCCCCACTATTGCTGTTTATTTTAGAGACTGAGTCTCACAAACTTTTCTGAGTGGGTTGGCCTTTGATTCTTTTGGATATCAATTTTGTAAGTAGCTAGGATTACAATATGAGCCAGTGGCATCCAGCTAGGCCCTATATATAATTTTTTTTGGGGGGGGGGTCCGGTCGTGGGGCCTGAACTCTGGGCCTGGGCGCTGTTCCTCACCTCTTCAGCTCAAGGCTAGCGCTCTACCACTTGAGCCACAGCGCCACTTCCGGCTTTTTTTTTTCTGCTTATGTGGTGCTGAGGAATTGAACCCAAGGCCTCAGGCATGCAAGGCAAACGCTCTACCACTGAGCCACCTTCCCAGCCCCATTAGGCCCTATATTTTTAATGCCTCACAAACTCATTGACTTGGTGATGCCTGTCCCCCTAAAGTCTTGATTCTTTAAGTCTTGTGTTTTCTGTCTTATTGCTTTCTAATTTCATCTTTATTCCTAGCTACTACTCCATTCGGCATTTTCCAATTCCTATACCTAAAAGAGAAAACCCCATTGATCTAGCTCAACTTTTCATGCTAGGTCACAATGTAGAAGCCTGAACAATATAGGGGTTAGGTGCCCTTGGGTTTTTCTCTAGTGCAGTCAGCAGTGGTTGGGGAAGAACACACACTAACCCTTCAGAAAATGTCCTGACTGGAATAATTTCACCCTAGATAAATTTATCAGTATGACAATTATTGTGTGTAACAGGATGACAGTGGAAGCTTCTTTTGACTTAGGGGATTAGTTCAGAGGAGGCAGGTTCAGTAGAATCATTTCTTCTTAATCTTCTGAATGCCTAGCACAATGTTTGGCTTTCTGAAATTCTTTTAGAAATCTTGCTGAGTGCATTCATTGATGAGGGTAAATATATATACATATATATAATATTAGATATATAATTCACAACGACATAAACCATGTCATAATTTCAAAAGATGATATCCAGAGCCATACGGTCTAGTTTTATCTTTTCCAGAACTCCAATGTCTGTGTGTCGAGAGCGAGAGAGAGAGAGAGAGACAGAGAGAGAGACAATCAACACAACCCCAAAGAAGATTTGTTTTTTCCTTTCCTTTAGAAAGCAGCTGTCAGTTTAACTTATCCCAAAATACTGTCAGTGATGAGCATGACTGAAAATGCGTTTTATCTGTAATTAGAGAGATTACATTAAACACTATTATTTGCAGACACACATTGAATTAACCCTAATCGAGGCTAGCAAATAGTACAAGCCTGCCTATTTTTTGCCTCAAAATTTTTAGAAAATTGTGACAGTTGACACACAAGGGACAATGCTGACAAGATTTCTTTCCATCTAGTGTGAGACAGTAATTGTAATTGCCTTTAAAAATGTTTTAAGCAGTTTCGTCAGTAAATCAGAAGTTGCCACAAATCACGCTGATAGTTTCTAAACATGGGGGTTGTTGACTGTGCATTCCAATATGAGTTTAATGAATTGATTTTCTAAGGAATTTAACTTTGCATCTGTTTTCAGATGCAATTAATTCACTCTGATTAATGTGATTAGCATGGATATCAGTGGATTACACATGATGCCCTCTTATTTATTCACTTATTTCTAATCTGCCTTCATATCTGTTGGGAAATAATTATATAAGTGATTTGGGGGGACAAGTCTCGCTGGTATCTCTGATCACAGTGGATTTCTGCAAGGGGAGAATCCTGGTAGGAATTCACTGATTATTCAGATTGCAGCAAGTTACCTCTGTTTGAAGGACATTCACATAGTCTCTGCCTTTCAAGAGTTTATAATTCAGAGGGGAAGATGAGATAGACATTCCAACGCAAGTCACAGGGAAGAGTTCTTTTTTTTCCTGTTCTTTTTTCTGAGGACCCCCTCCCTAGCTCACCTGAAAATGGTCCTCCTCCATCCTCATACTTCTCCTTCTCTTGAGCAATATTATACATGTTATCAACTACACTTCCAAGTCAATCCTTTCCCTGAGCTCAAGGCCTGGGAGATTCCAGATGCCTCTAGATGTCTTCATCTGCAAGCTACTGCAACCTCTCAGATCCAAATCCATGTTCTCTCTCTAAATTCACTCCTCTTCTCCCCATCCTCTGGAAATGGTGCCTCCATCCATTTATCCACACTAAACTGACTAGCCAGTCTCAAGACAGAAAAGCATTCTTCTATTTTTGTGGTTCTCAAACTTTCATATTCATCACTAGCAATCATTGGAATCATTTGGAAAAAGTGTCTTTAAAACACAGTTTACGGACACCTATGCCCAGAGATTCTGATTCAGTGTTCTGGAGTGCATTTCTAACAAGGTTACAGGTGGTAACATCATCATTGGGTCTACATTGAGGCTCACTATTGTGAGCCATGGTTGGGGAACCAATTCCCGAGAGAATGAAAAGAATGCAGACACATTTCCACAAGCTACCAAATCACTCCTATGTGAGCAATCAATACTAAAGAATGAAGGCCAGGGAAGCAAATATTCCCCATAGAGAGTATCTCTGCATCACCCAAATCCCTTCCCTTCCAGGTACAGTACTTAGCACTGAGCTAGGCTCTGAGACACAACACTAGGTAAACTATGACACAATCCATGTTTGCAACCTACTTTTCATTGAGCCCCAGCTGTCTCACCTACAAAATGGGAATAACAATGTCATTATATATAGACTTTATGAAAGGAATCAAATAGGGGACTACATTAAATGCCTAGTTCACTGGCTGACATATTTATTCTCAAGAATCACACATGGTGATAAGTTCTTATTTACCCACTCTTAACGTGCAAATGCTAACCCTGTATTAAATTTAATTAATTTATTTTTGGTGCTGGGGATAGAATATGAATTATTCAGATTTCAAAATAATTCTGAAATGTATCAGGACTAGAATTTCTTTGGTCATTGGATGGATCTAGGGAGAAAGTATGAGAAGAGGATGGGAGTGAAATCCTGGAGTCATTTATGACTTTGTCACTTGATATCAGTGGGATTTTGGACAAGCTACTTTTCTTTCTTTCTCATGCTCAGATTCTTTGAGCATACTAGACATATGGCCTATTACTAACTTACATTCCCTGCTTCTGTTATTATTTTAAACATTCATATGTCATGAGCTCCCATAACAACTTAAAGAATAACTTTACAGCTTAAGGAATAATAGAAATTCCATGTTTCCTGCCATGAGATAAAGGAAAGCTAAATTTAGGTTGTTAGCCAATCATGAACAATGTGAAGAGCCTTCAGAAACTTGATGAAATAGTGAAGTCTGCAGAAGCAGAGCTGCTTTCATCTTTTAAGGTTGTTGGGGCTTGGGTATTAATAATAGTTTCCATGCTTTCCTCCTAAAGATTTTTTTTTACAAATTTATGTAATACTTTATTATTTGAAATTTTTAAGGTAAATTATAATTAGCCTAGAAACCAGGAGAGCAACAAACTCTGATTCTTCTTAATAAATTCTAATATTTAAAATGTCTTTTCAGAAAGAAGTACATGTGAGGATTAGAAAACTCCTATTTGCTGTTAAAGACTAAATGAACTATCACAGTGGGATGTTACCGAACTTTTGAAAATGATTTGAATTTATTGATAGAGAAAAAGAACAAAGATACAAAACATATCAGAAAGCAGAATGTATACAAGTCTCATTTTGAAAGTTTATTTATGTGTACATATATAGAAAATGTAGAATGATATGGTCAAATTATTAAAAGAATTTCCTTCTCTGTGGCGTGATTAAAATAATCCCAAATATTAATCTGTGATTGCCAGATCGTTATTCAATGACTCTATAGAATTGATGTGATAAGCATCTGGGAAAGGAAACACCAGAATGAGTCCACAGGTTCTACAGGAACAAGTTAGTGGTGGAATCGCTGAGGCCATGTTTCTGAGAGTTGGCATGTGTATCAGCTTCACGCGGGAGCTTTTAAAACATCTCAGTGATCATGCTGCTTCCAAGACCAACTAAATCAGAATCTCTAAGGCTAAGTCTCAGGACTCAGTAATTTTTTAAGGTCCCCAGGTGTTTGTAATGTTTAGCCTAGGGTGAGAATCACTGCTTTAAAAGACTGTGCTAAAGACTGGTTTATCGAAGGTCTTCCATAGATTCTCACAACCAAACTGGTCATCCAGAGAAACACTAGTGTTCCTCAGCTCCTGATATCAACATGGCTTTATTCAGATTTCAGAATAATTCTGAAATGAATCAGGACTAGAATGACTTTGGCCACTACATGGATATAGGGAGAAAAATGTGAGAAGAGGCGAGGAATGGCATCTTGGAGTCCTTTGTGTCTGTCCTCTCATAGCCACGCCATGTTCTTTTCCTTGGCACCTCAGATCTTTACATTTCTGCCTCTCTGGGTTGCTGTTTAGATTAAATAAACTAAAACCATGAAAAGAGTTTTGTTAAGTGCAAGATAACGTGCATTATTATTTTGCAAATAGTAACAAAGAGTAGGGTGAGAGGATATCTGAAACAAGACAAAACTTAGTCTTCCCAAGTAGGCCTGGGCCTCGACAGGGAGACAGAGAGAGAGAGACAGACCTAGGTTCAAAGAGAATTCAGTAAGGGCCAGATCCACAGACTGAAGCTACAAGCAACCTGACAGGCCAACCCGAAGCACTTCTTTCTCAGAAATCTGGGGAAGAGACTCTGAGAAAGATCTTCCCTTTGCTTTTCTGATGGCTTCCAGGAATTTATCCCGAAGTAGTGATGTCCCAGAATAAATAGGTTTTCTTCTCATAATTAAGCCAGAAGTTCTGGGAATGGGCTGAGCACAAAGCTTGAATTCATTACTGAGATTGCTTGCAATTTAATTCAGGTCTCAAAGAGGTGGTTCTTATGTGTCACCAGAAAAGAATTCTTGCATCAAGACAACGGTCTACATATGTCTCTAGATTGACTTTGAAATGGGGACTTATTTTTCCTTCCACTTAATTGTTCTCTGAAAATAATAGGCCTTGAAAGGAAATTTACTGCTGTGCTGTTTTATGGGAGGCCCACAGCATCAGGTAGGCCCATCTTTGATGTCATTCAGTAGAAGTAGTGACTGAAGAAGGCTGAATGCCTGTTAAGAACGGAGACCATGAATTTTCCATCTCTGAATGCCCTACATGTCATGCAATCCTGGGCTCAGAAGAACATGGTGAATCATTACTTTGGACATTTCTCACTATGCACAGTTCCTAGTGAAAGAGGAGAAATTAATAAATATCTGTGAAATGCCACCAGTACTGCTATCAGGTCTGAAAATACCTACAGTTGTGCAAGAGTATTTTGCTTTCCTTTGTCAGTCCATAACCAAAGGCAACTTCTCCATACAAATAAGCCATACAAATAAGTTGATTACCATATTCAGATGGGTTTATACTGCAGATAAATCATATTTGCATGGTATGTTCTGATTGCATTACATTATTAGAGCCTCACAACTTCAGGAGAAATGGAAATTTCATTCTTCCAGTCAAGAGTGGGCATTGAGGAAAAAGCATTCATTTCATCAGTACCTGCCAGAGGATATGTTGTTTTGCTTCATCGAAGAATGCACATCCGATACACCAGGGAATGCGGTCAGGAGGACAGAGGGAGGAAAGCAAAGACAGTCTGGAACTTTCTGGCTATGCCTTGGGCCCTTTGGGTCTGCCCATCACATTAGGGCTGCTGCTTTATTTCATCTTTCATATTTGTGTAAGTTCTTCTTTGGTGCTGAGTCTAACCATGACTCACAGAGCCAGTAGAATACTAAGCTGGGATTAACCAGGTTGACCTCAGGAAAGCTTGAGGGGTTTTGTTCATGTTTGCAGTACTGGGAATTGAATGAAGAGCCTTGAGATTACTAGGAAAATTCTCTACCACACAAACCTTTTCCACAGTCTTTTTATTTTAGTTTGATTTTCAGGTAGTTTCTCATGATTTTGCCTTGACTGGTTGGGACCAGGATCTTCATACTTCCAGCTCCTAAGAAACTAGGATTATAGCATGTACCACCATGCCCACCTATTTGATGTATTTTCTTATTATTTAACATATATTATATATTACTATAACATATAACTATATAGTCTATATTATGTTATATACATCATAAATAATATATAATATACATATTTTATGCTTATAATTATAACATAATGCATAATATATAATATTATAATCATATTTTATCATAATGTGATATTATGATATAAAATGATTGTAATATAATATATTACATAATATCACAATGTGATATTATGATATAATATGATTGTAATATAATATATTATGCTTTTTAATACATTTTTTTTGGGTCCGGTCGTGGGGCCTGAACTCTGGGCCTGGGCACAGTCCCTCAGCTCTTCAGCTCAAGGCTAGCATTCTACCACTTGAGCCACAGCGCCACTTCCGGCTTTTTTTCTTTTTGCTTATGTGGTGGAATCGAACCCAGGGCCTCAGGCATGCAAGGCAAGTGCTCTACCACTGAGCCACCTTCCCAGCCCCAATATATTATGCTATATATAATATGATATTATGATATAATATGATTGCAATATATACTGTTACATTATTACAAAATAATATATAGTATATAATGTTTATTAAACATCTAAGTATTATATATTGAATGCTATAGATTGATTATATAATGTATTATATATTAATTATATAGTACATATTATGCATACTCATTCTTTTCCATGCATGATTTAATTCACATTTTAACAGTTAATTTTAATATATATATTTTTTTAATATATTTTTTATTTTTTTTTGAGGGGGGGGTCCGGTCGTGGGGCCTGAACTCTGGGCCTGGGCACAGTCCCTCAGCTCTTCAGCTCAAGGCTAGCATTCTACCACTTGAGCCACAGCGTCACTTCCAGCTTTTTTTCATTTTTGCTTATGTGGTGCTGAGGAATCGAACCCAGGGCCTCATGCATTCAAGGCAAGCACTCTACCACTGAGCCACCTTCCCAGCCCCTTAACAGTTAATTTTAAAATGATGTTTAGAAGTTCTTGTAATAGAGGGAGATAGTTCTTTGAAAAATCATTTATACTGGGAAGAACTATGTTTGATGTATTCATACTCTTTCTTCCAAACAGGATTTTTTTTTATTGTGAAAATACTGTACAGAGGGGTTACAATTACATGGGCAAGATCATGAGTACATTTCTTATCAAGCATTGTAGCTTCCTCCTTCCCCCCACCCCCACCCAATCCTCCTCCTTCCTCCCACC